>NC_133357.1:26046369-26346369 GCF_030506205.2 Paramisgurnus dabryanus
TCCGAGAAAGTGTGTGGTACCACGGCTGGGCTGATAGATAATAGTTTTTTTTTATTTGTGTGCCGCCTACCTCGATGGCAATTCAATACATCATAACCATGAAAATTGACGTCATACACATTGACAGCAAAATTATTATTTTCATGATACCTCAACCTATGCTGATGAGAGGCTTGCATTTGAAAAACACAAATTTGAAAGAGTACAAAGACATTTGTTCCTTTGTATGTCAAGAAATCACCAAGCATAATTTATTCACCATAATGCCATTGTATGTGTATATGACTTTATTTATTCAGCCGTACACTTTTAAAGTTAGATTTATGAAATAATATCTTGGCTCTTCCTAGCTTTGTAATGGCATTGAACAGCACACCAAAACGTTTGTGATAGGAAATGCTTTTTATTTTGAGCATATTTAGTGTTTAATTAAAAACACGCTGGATCCGCGTCGATACGTAAGACGATCAATGGTTCTCGTAATTCTTGTGACAAGTCGTCTTATGCTCCATACACACCAATCGCAAAGTATCTTGTTCCTCGCTCTATATTACTCGCGGGATTAAACTTCATGCTAATTTTTCGTTTGAGTTTAATATTTAGATCTCGTCAATTGCGCCGCCCAATTCACGTCATTCTCATTGGCCTACAAAGACGCTCTTGAAGTGAATAGCGCATGTTTTTGCGCCAATTGCGGCGCCAAATTCACATCATCGCATTGCCCCACGCGAGTTTGCGTCTATTCACATCTTTACATTGACCTTTTATGTAATCTACTCGTGCAAGTTGAATTCGCATTTGGTGTGTACGCCCATTATGTGTGCCACGGGACACGTTTCAACCAATAACGGATCGAAAAGTTGATCAAGTATAAATACTTAAACTGCTAATTATTTAATTACGTAGTTCACTGTAATGTAGATATTTGTGTGTACTATGTATAGCACATATCATAGGGTTAGTTTAATATGTTAACCTCAAACAAACTAAAATCAGCGATGAGCATTCGCATGATGCACACTATTTGTATAAGGTTAATGTCATGCTGCCTTTGAGTAGAAAGTTGACAGTGAGGCAACTCGGTAGTTTTTAAAACCAAACCTGTAAAGATGTTTCATTGTTTATTGATTGTAACAGTGTATTGTACAGTGAATTACTTATGCTGCTGTTTATCAGCATTAATGCAGTATGTCAGAATTTGCTGATGTTTGTTTGTGTGATTCAAGAGTGGATTTAAAGACAAAAGCACTTTGATATCAAGTCACTGTATCATCAGTATATATTGACCTTCATCTGAGGTTCCTTGTACAACAGACAGTACTTTTGAAAACTAAAAGGTTAACGTCATTGAGCCGAGATCACCTCTGATTCTAATACGATACTGGAGTGAAGCATTTGTGCCAAGGCTAATGTTGTACACATGAATTTTGTAGCCTTATTTCAACAGCTTTTATTTGAATTGACCTATGGCTAAACGCGATGAGCCAATCACAGTGCACATAGCAACTCAATACACTCGGACATTCTTTACTTCCACGTCCATTGAAACGCATTGCAGTTAGTCAGTTTCATATGTTTTTCTTGTCATTTTAAGTTTAAAATGGTCAAACGGTGTGCATGGGGGACATGCAACTCCGACACTAGGTATGGGCGACGGTGTGTATTTTTAACCCTTTCCTGAGCCACATCTTGACAGAGATAAGTGTACGCTTAATCCAGATTAAGTTGTGCGGTAAACCACAACACCAACTAAACGTGGATAAATTAAACAAGGATTTCTACATCTGTTCTAAGCTAAGTCAACAACGTATTTGACATTATCTCTAACGTAATGTTAGCCTAACATTAGAAAATGTTAACGTTAGCTTCTAGCTGCGCTGTACGTCATGTCACTTAGCTTCATTAACGTATCTGTAAATAATTGAGATAAGAAATGTTATTTTTAATAGCAATGTTGTGCTGAATGATTCATGTAAATACTGTAGCACCAAACTAACGGAGAGGTACTCTTGGTAAAGAAACGTATGCTGAAGCTTTTCATCGAACTTCTCAACAATAAAATTATTAATAATATAACCCTCCAATGCATAGTTAAGGCCCTTTTGGTGACTTTGAGATGATATATATAGTCTTTCTGTCTCCAAAAATCATCAATTGCCTCCTGTGAAATGTCTCCTACTGTGACAGCTGCCATAGCGCCTTTCACCGAATGTTGATTGTTTGTCTGAGTGAGTGGAAGGGGCGTGGCTTAGCCATAGGTCAATTATGGAGTCTGAAGTTTATCCAGTATTACAAGGGTCACGTGGCACTATTAGGAGAGTTATTTGTAACTGCAATTTATTTAATGAAAACCGTTTGTTTAATTAGATTTTGTTTTTTAAGGATGACACATCATAAAAATCTTTTTTCATGTTTAAGTGCTTTAATTGGGTCCCCAGTGCTTCTATCAACAAAAAAATGTGAAAAAGATCAACCCAGTAACTTAGTTTTTGTTAACCATTCTCTGCAAGCATGTGAAGAAATAGGTCATTAAAATTTGGCTCCCCTTGTGATGTCAAAAGGGGATCTTATTATAATAACACCGCCCCTTAATCTGCACTATCCAACCACAGCACTAAAGTTTAATGCAGAGAGAGAAAAAATAATTGACAGCACAATTGAGTTTCAATTCAACCACCATCATTGTGACAGTGTTTGCACTTCATCAGCTCATTTGCATTTTAAAGGACACACCCATAATGGCACATTTTTGCTCACACCTACAAAGTGTCAATTTTAACATGTTATAATAAATTATCAAGATGATATTTTGAGCTATAGGTACGCTGGGGACACCAAATATTTATTTAACATCTTTAAAAGTCTTGTGAAATGTCCACTTTAATACTCCAGATAAATTTCTTTGAGGTACTTTAATAATCTTTAGTTGAACTTTTGAACAAAACATTACGGGGTGGTTTCCCAAACAGGGTTTAGATTAATCCAGGACTAGGCCTTAGTTGTATTAGGACATTGAAGTAGTTTTTACAAACAAATCTTACAAATAAACAATACTGGTGTGCTTCTTGTGACAAAACAATGTCACTGATATATGTTAAGATGGGTCATTACAAGGTGTTTTTAAAATTAAGGCAGCTCAAACATGAATTTTAGTCTAAGACTAGGATAAGACCTGTCTGGGAAACCGTGCCTATATATAATGTATATACATATTAACGTGGATTTATTCGATTACTTATCAAAAAAATGCCCATCTTATAGTACCGAGTTTAGCGTTGTAAAGATAATGCATTTATTTTTTTGTACTTTAAACGTTTAATGTTCAAATGAGCTAAAATGTTGGCATGAAAATCTGTAAAATGTCCTGTATGAACAAATGTTTAAACTACAGGTGCTAAATTGTACACTATTTGTGCAAATGTGACAGAATTTTTGAGGTTAAATCAGTATTATGGACTCTTTATTATGATTAGAATAGAAAAGAGAAACATCAGGTTTGTCCTAAATGATCAGAATGTCTGGTTATAACACAATTATAACACAACCTACGTTGGTAGTAGTGTCCGATAGCTTCAGTGTTATTGTTTCCTCGTTTTTATTTAAATTCTTTTGTGAAATATGTAGCATTTTATGCACTTAAACAGTTACCATGTTGGTGTATTCAATATTTCTGTCTTCCAAAGAGCATTGATGAAGAAACCGATGGTTAAAATGACATTGTACAGATGTTTTCTGTATACAGTATTATTCTTACAATCATTCAGTGCATGGAAACCTTTTTGTTTAGCTATTTAATGCATGGCTTTACTTGAAAACTTGCACAGATGCAACATGAAGATCACAGACCTCATTGAGGGTTGTTTTTATTTTCTGATTTTTTGGCAAAGCATGTTTAGCAACACTTGGTCATCGATGCCTTAATTTGCTGTGGGTTAAATATGTCTTTGACACTACAGTACCAGGGTCATCCTTATTTTATTGGTCGTTTTAGCGTGTGGTTGGTACTAGTTTAACTTCTCTGTGTGGTTAAATCAGAATATTCTGTTTAAATGCTCTAATTTGTTTGTTTCACTTAGATGTCAGACACTGTTGTTACAGTATATACAAAAGTTTTTAAGAACAAAATCCAACTTATTTCTTTCTGGGTCCTGACTGGAAATTGGCCTTGTAAATGGTGTTGATAAGAAACAAAAAATCATTTTAAAAACACTGATTTGGTTAATATGTGATGATTTTAACCTAGTAAGATCAAATAAATGGTGTTCGCTCGAGAGTTCCTAATAGGTTTCGATGTCCCACACTGTGCTCATATTTAGTAAGACACCAAAGTTAGATTTAAATAATCAAACATAAAACTACTAGTTTATGACTTTTCATCAGAATAGGTTTATTTTATTTAATAAAACTAGATTGTGTCTCTGTGTGTGTGTATATATATATTATACTGTATGTATTGATGACAGTTGTGTGTGTTGAGTTTTTTTTATTGTTGAAGTGTTTTAATTTTCTAGTGTCTGTATTTGGTTAAATTTATGGCATGTGTTCATCACACTGCTCATGAGGTTTTTGTTTTTTGCTAATAGCGTTTAATTTTTTATTTATTTTTATTTATAGTCATTGTCAGTTTTTATTTGATGCCACCACAATGAAATTAAAACAAAAAAAATATTTTGTTTGGTTCTGTGAACCATTACACTATTATGATCAATAAAATGTTTAAAATTGTATAAAAATAAAATTGTACTTTTTTCCCTGCTGTTCAAATGTAACAATGTAAATTCTCAAACCCAGCATCCATATTACAGCATCTACATGGCCTTCTATTGTTTGAATACATGTTTTATTGAGTCATCTTTATTAGAACTTGACATGTGTTCAAATATCTAGCAATTAAAAACTGTATGCCCAACATATAAAACAGACTTAATAAGGTTATTACAATCTTAATGAATCAGTTAAAGAAACAGTTTTTCTTGCATGTAAGAGGTCAATGTACTATAAAAACATTACATTTCAGAATGCAAGGCTTCCTTATTACTCTTAAAACAGCTTTTATTGATGCTTCATGTCAGATTTTGCCTTCGTATGACATGATAGTGCAGCGAAAGACCATTGATGCATTCGAAAGCTCTAAAATGCTGCATTCCAAGGCATTAAGGCATCAAGTCATGTCCGAATCCAATATTTGGTTTACTTCCTGTCTCCTGACTACCTTCATTGTCCTGTCCCACACTTCTATGCATGTGCGTGCATGGAGAATGTGATTGGTCGAGTTAGAAAAAATTAAATGTCGGCCAAGGAAGCGGCTGGAGCACAAATTTATTGTAAATAAAGTTATATTTTCACTTTTTACATCTTTTTATTGCCTTTCTAGTGAGAAACTAGTATTGTAGTTTTCACATATGTGATTAGTTATCACAAAGGCGCTCTCTGATTATATTTCAAACAGAAATCCATTTTGCTGCAGGTGAAGTTTGTCCGAAAGCATTTTTTGGAGCTGCCTTTATGCCTCCGAAGTCATTACCTCATGAGGCAGTGAGGCAACAAGTCAGCTGCCTAAGTTTTCGGACGCAGCTCATATAAGATTAATGTCTAATCCTAAATCATTGCCTCTTTAGCCTCTTCAACCATTTTGCGCATATATTAGTAGTTGAGACGCACACAAATGGAATAAGATAAAGTTCACAAGTGTATTTTGGCACGACTAAGACAAAACTAAAAATCTTTGGAAGTGGGAAATGCCAAAAAAAATTATTTAACTAAAAAGGATGGACAACTAATTAAGGTTTTTTGTCTTGAACAGAAAATAACATATCTTTACTATCCTATCTGATCATAAAACATGGAAAAATTTGTAGGTGAGACATAACCGACATAAGCCGATCCCTTACACAGAAAAATTAACTCAAAAACAACCCAGATATTTCAAGAAATAAACAGCAAATGATGTACTACACACACTGTAAAATATTTCTGTAGAAATTACAGTATTACTGTCAATTAGCTGCATAATAACAGCAAATTATTTACAGTCATGTCGACGTAGGGAAGACGCAGATTGGGAGAGAAGCTCCTTCCTGCTGGGAAACCAGCAGTGGTGTTTCCTGCTAATGTACTGTGCCAGACTGTAAACAATTTTTTTTAAATCATCTGAGGAACGCAAGAATAAAGGTGTTGCCTTGCTGTCCAAATTACCCTTAATCTGATCGGGCAACTACTGTGGTGTGTTTTGTGAAGTTCAGGTCTTGAGGAGTCCTTGCCTTGAAATATCAATGCTGCTTTGGCAGCATGAGGAACGCCAAGACCATATTAGGCATGTGAGCAATTCCAGCATTATGGATGTGACATTTGCAGTCAAAACTTGATTAGATATCAGTCTATACTCATGCTTTCTCTTTGAATGAGGGAAATATGCATGCATTATAATGTGACAAAAAAGGACACAAGTTTTTGGGAGACAAAATACTTTGTAGGAATTTTGCGAATTAAAATGCCCAAACTAGGAGCAATAATAACCAACAAATGGGGAAGGGTCGCCTCTTCAAATCACATTTAATATTTATTTGTATGCGTATTTATGAGGAAGAAACCGTGTTATGCATGTGACAATTCTGAAAGGTGCACTTAATTATGAAAGATAATAATTCAAATAAATGTTTTATAAACTTTAACATAGATTTGAGATATCTGTATGGTTAAAAACTTTACTTTTCATGATTAGTTGACATTTGCATGAACTGCCCATGTGGTTTTAATGTTGTCGCTAATCAGTGTCATACAATTTTTTATCATTTTCTTATATGTTTTTCTTCCAAGTTTTTAATATCTAGCCACATTCTTGTATACATAAATAGTTTCATTCGAATGGTTTTACCATATAGTAATAATATAATACCTTCTGGAATTTGTTTCTATTAAAACATGGCATGAATATTTTGAATCTCCAAACTATACTCAATTTTTCCCTTTTTAATGGTTGTCTGCATATTTGAAATCACTTGGGTCCCTTCGACCACTCTTCCATCTAGCATCATCACCAAAATACATTGTGAAATATAGCATAGTACTTCTACTAAGTTCTTACCATGCCCATTTCAAGTTAATGAATTAATGAGTGCTAATCATGTCTATTTAAATTACTTATATTACATTAGGGACCATGACAAATAAAACAATTCAATGCTTGACTAACATGAGCTTTAACAGTAACAATGATTGCTTTACATTAATAAATGTAAACGTTAAGTGCCTTTAATCAAAAAAAACTTAACCCACCTTGTACAGTAGTCTTGTCCGGTCTAATATAGCGACGACGTTAACGAATCTCTTTTTTTTTAATTAATGAATTCAAATTACATAAGATCCAGGCAGACAAACAACACAACAATACAATAAACAGTTAACATATATAAAGCCAGGGGGAGGTAAATGAGGAGTTATACAAAAATATTAAAAGATTCACATATTGCATATGTTTTAATTGCTTTCTTATTACTTGAGAAAAAAATGGTCTTTATATACGTTACATTTTAATTTCTTTTTCAAGAACCAAAAATAAAGGTTTATCTTTACGGTATTTGCATTTATGAATATAAAACTTTGCATAAATTAAAATAAAAAGTTAATGATAAAATATTATTTCCTTTTACTGGAGGGAATCTTCGTAATACCAAATAAAACATTTTCTAAGACGTTAACGAATCTCAGCAATGGGCAATGTAAAGTCGATTGCGTTTTGACTTAATGCGGCGCTGCGCAGACAGATCGAAGTATGACGTGAAGTTCCGCGATAGCTATTCGAACCCGCGATACTTTTATGTCATACCTCGATTGGTTTGCGCAGCACCGAAGTCGAACACGCCTGGCCATTGGACAACCTCAGTGACGCGTCACTGTCTATGAATCCTAAAATAAGAAGTTCAGGTTCAGCGACAAGTAAGTCAAATCATGTCAACAAACTCGTTTATTCGTAAATATAAAAAATATTGAACCTTATAGGAGCACTTATTCTTTCTACATAAGATTCCTCATTTCTGTTATATCATGTAATCAAGATAGTTAGTCAGGTGTTCGCTAGTTGCTCGTTAGAGCGGGAAAAGGGTGTCTATTTGTTATAAGTTAGTTCATCTGTGTAATTTGTCAGTTCTACCTACATGTTGTAGTTTATTTCCCTAATTGTGTGAATGAAACGTGCAGGGGACATTCAAATTTGACAGCTACAGTGCGGCGCCATCTTCCGCCGAGACGCGAGAATCATTTGGCGCGAGCCTCAACAGTGGACGAGACGACGAGTAGCGGCTATGAGGTACATCGTTTGTAACGTTACACTCATTATTGCGGTGCATAATTTGTGGTGTTGAATGAGTACATTTAATAACGAATAACGTCCACTACGATTTCGGACAAAAAAAAATACGTTCCCTCAAATAGTGCACTATAAGTGTATTGAGGTGTTCCCATATGGAATAAACCTAAAGATAATATTAATATATAAATACATTTGTTTAATGTGATTTTAAAATCATTGTAATTTTATTGTCATTCAGAATGACCACATCTGTTGCCTCTAAGCCTCAACCTGCAGCACATACAGTCGAGATATCTGCCCCTGTCAGTGTCATTGTAAGTCAAAGCTCAAAGGTTGTCCTGGTGGAAATGACTGAGGCTGAGTACCAGCAGATCATCCAGTGCCATATTGAAGCTCAGGTTGCAGAGACAGGCAGCTCTGACCTTTCGTCTGATTACCCAAAAACTGTCTGTTCTCCCCATACCCCATCTGTGTGTCAGCCAGTCAAGCAGTGTGCCATATCAGAGTCCAATAATCACAGATCGGTGGATGTTCAAGAGATTAAGATGCAGTTGGGATATGAGGACATGGCAGCCAGTGGTGCAGAATTGTCCTGCTCAGCGATGGAGAAAGTTATGTGTGTTATAGACCAGACGACTGACCTGTGTCATCAGACAGGTGGACAGCTACGGTGCCGGCGGCCAAGCCCACCTGCACGTGTCTGCCTAGAGAAAAGGTTAGGATGTCATACAACTCAGTGGGCATGGACATAATAGTGTACCAAAAGAAGAAATAAAACTCTGTGAATGCACTGCATTTCAGATTTTCAGAAGCTATTTTTTATTTTATTCAAACCAAAAATATTTATTTCTGGAGCTTGACAGATGTGGTTATAGAGGGTATACAGATACAGTTATACAGGTTTGATAAATACAGGTACATGATTGGTAAAGATGTGATATTGACATGATTTTATACTTTGTCTCACAGGTTTTTGTCAATGTTGTGTCATTCAACAGCGACAGCCGGAAAAACCACGGAAGCAGATACAGAGAAGTGGCATCAGCAACCTTCTGCCACACTGAAAGGTAAGACTATTACATGTGACCCTGTCTGAGAAATCCAGACTAAAATCTCACAATGTAATAATAATGCAATTGGAAACATCAAAGTTTGATTTCAATCATTGATTTCACATTGATTTCAATCTTTGATATAACCTTACTCAGTCAATATTAAAGATGTCAATGTCATATATTTACAGAAGAATGTTCTTTACATTGTGTAGAATGATTTTATTTAGAAAACAGTCAATCACAAAAATATTACTTTAAATGAGTTTACGTTTTCTCTGGGTCTGGCGTTATCACTTTTTGCATAGCTTAGCATAATTCATTGAATCTGATTAGACCATTAGCCTCGATTAGACCACTGGCATTAGTTTCGATATTTTTCCTATTTAAAACTTGACTCTTCTGTAGTTACATCGTGTACTAAGACCGATGGAAAATTAAAAGTTGTGATTTTCTAGGCAGATATGGTTAGAAACGATACCGTATTTTCCGGACTATAAGTCCCTCTGGAATATAAGTCGCATCAGTCAAAAAATGCGTCATGAAGAGGAAAAAACATATATAAGTCGCACTGGACTATAAGTCGAATTTATTTAGAAAATTATTATTCATACAGCAATAGATTTTGCTGTAATAAAGCTAGTAGGCTTTGGTAGCTTCTGTAGCACAAACACAATCACGTAGTCCGCCGTTATTGTTGTTGCTGTTACGTGTGACGCTTCCGACACGTGATGTGATGACGTTTTCGCTTCACAAAATATACGGATTGGCTGTACAGACGAAACCGCAAGGGTGTCGGTTTCAGATTTATCCACTTTAGGACCCGGTTTCAAAAAATAGCGGATTCAGTCTACCAAAATGCCGGATCCGTGTGGATGAAACACCAATACGATAACAAATTTATACGTATGCAGTGATACGCGTCTCCGTTGTGGACAGCCCCTCAGTTAACAGTTTTTTTCAGGGGGAGGCTACAGGAGCAACATATAGCGCCCTCTCGTGGCTGTAGACGGTACTGTTTTCTTTTGATTCATGTTAGTCAGTATAAATTAATTTTGACATATAGGTCGCACCTGACTATAAGTCGCAGGACCAGCCAAACTATGAAAAAAGTGCGACTTATAGTCCGGAAAATACGGTACTCTCATTCTGATGTAATACTCAAGGACTTCGGTGCCGTGCCATGGCTGCAGCAGGCGCAATATTATTACGCAGCGTAATATGCGATGCTAATGGTCTAATCGGATTCAATGGATTATGCTAAGCTACGCTAAAAGTGGTCAAAACAACTGACTGGAAACTACTGACCTAAACGCCATGGCAAGAACGTTAATTTGTGAAAGAGAGAGTAGTTCTCAATGATGATTGGCAGAGGAGACATAACGTGAGTTTTTGATGTAGATGTATTTCATCTAGCCAGGACCGCTGTTTTCATTCTAATCTTAACTTTAAACCCAACATCTCGCGAGATTTAGGCTGTAGCTGTATCCCTTCTAGCCAAAATCAAGAAAAGAAGACATGTTTTACATACTTTCGCATTCTTCTCACAATTTTATGATGGTAGACCCTAGTGTTGTAGTTCTTGAGACCTGACTTTTTAAAGGTCTTTGTCTCGTCTTGGAATCAACCGCTTTATCACTCGGTCTCGTCTCGGTCTCAGACAAAAAGGTGTGAGGAATTTCGAAGGATGAACCCAAGAGCAGACACAGGAGGACAGGACAAGACTTTTATTGTGACAAGACAGGGGCAAAAACAAAAACCCACGAGGGGGCAAACAAGACAGGAAGCATATACAACAATAAACTAACACTAGACTAGACACAAGACTAACATTGTACTTTACAGGTAACAGTAGACTACACTAACTACACTAAACAGGGTACTCACAAGATTATTCAAACAATGACAGATCTTGGCACAGGTAACAGACTGGTAACATCAGGCGAACGAGCACAGAACAATGAAAACGGGGACTTAAAATAGGGGAGCAAATCAAGGGGGAACAGGTGATATAAATCAAACAATAATGAGGAGAGGATGACAAGGGAGCGGGGTAAGTGTGACGAGACACGGGAAAAACGTGGTCTAATACAATAATACTAAGACCACGCTTTCCCACATAAAACATTGTACTGTCAGAACCCTGCCATACTGGACTAAATATTAAAACAAGACAAGGTTCCAGCAGGATCCTGACAGTACCCTCCCCTCAAGGGACGCCACCTGGCGACCCTCAAGGAGAGACACAAGACAAGACAGACTGCATACAGGACAAAAACCATGAAAACATTACAAAAATCAAAAGAGGCAGACAAGCAATAACAACGAATGGGTTGGGGTGTGACAACAAAAACACCACACAAGGAAGGGGTGGTGGAGGATCAACAAAGTTCATGTGAGGAAGTCCAGGCAGGGTAGAGCTGGGTGGGCAAGGGGCCTTGGGTCCCGAGGGGGAGGTAGAGGGCTTGGGACGAGGAGTTCGGGCAGGCTTGGGGGTCTTGGTTGGTGAGGCAGGTGCAGAAGGGGCAGACACAGGGGCCAAGACAGGGGGCGCTGCGGCCGGCAGCGGGGACGAGACAGGGACCATGACAGGGGGCGCTGCGGCCTGCAGCGGGGACGAGACAGGGACCATGACAGGGGGCGCTGCGGCCTGCAGCGGTGGCTGCGCAGACGGCAGGGGCTGCAGCGGTGGCTGCGCAGACGGCAGGGGCTGCAGCGGTGGCTGCGCAGACGGCAGGGGCTGCAGCGGTGGCTGCGCAGACTGCACCGGCTGTGTGGCAGAGACCAAGGAGGTAGCAACGGGTAGCAGAGCTGAGGCAGGTGGTTCTGAGGTCGGCTGTGAAGCCGATGCTCCTCTCCTCTTCTTCTTCCTCTTCGGGCGTGGCGCAGACGCTGTGGCCAGTGTAGGGAGCACAGCAGAGGAAGGGACGGACTCGACGGAGGACCCTTCTGACGTCGACTCCCAGGAGATCCTGCTCTCCCGCTTGCCTCGGAGACTGACGGGTTGAGACAAGCTCTCTGGGGTCGAGGTGGCGAGTGTTGGGTCCTCACGCGTCAAGACTCCAACGACCAGTCCCTCTGGGATAGGGGACAATGGGCAGCTTGGGAGCTTTGGAGGTGGCGTGCCGAACCGCTCCGGTCGCGGTTCCCCGAGACGGTCCACCATCTCCCAGTAAGGGAGACGAACCAGTTCCCTTCGCTTCTGATGGGGAGGAAGGACATTCAGGCCAGCGACGAGATAGGAGTTCGCTAACACCTCGGGAAACAATCCCCTCCTCCCCTCGACCGACCTGGCGTAATCTCTCACCGAGAGACCTCCCTGAGGCGGAAAGGGGCCCTCGCCAGCCTGGGTCTCAGCGACGAGGGTATCCCACCATGCCGAATCGGACTCGCTCATGTCTGCTGGGTTCAGTAAGGCTCGTTCGTACTGTGAGGAATTTCGAAGGATGAACCCAAGAGCAGACACAGGAGGACAGGACAAGACTTTTATTGTGACAAGACAGGGGCAAAAACAAAAACCCACGAGGGGGCAAACAAGACAGGAAGCATATACAACAATAAACTAACACTAGACTAGACACAAGACTAACATTGTACTTTACAGGTAACAGTAGACTACACTAACTACACTAAACAGGGTACTCACAAGATTATTCAAACAATGACAGATCTTGGCACAGGTAACAGACTGGTAACATCAGGCGAACGAGCACAGAACAATGAAAACGGGGACTTAAAATAGGGGAGCAAATCAAGGGGGAACAGGTGATATAAATCAAACAATAATGAGGAGAGGATGACAAGGGAGCGGGGTAAGTGTGACGAGACACGGGAAAAACGTGGTCTAATACAATAATACTAAGACCACGCTTTCCCACATAAAACATTGTACTGTCAGAACCCTGCCATACTGGACTAAATATTAAAACAAGACAAGGTTCCAGCAGGATCCTGACAAAAGGACTCTGAATTTTATTTCAAGACCGGTCAAGACCACAACTGATGGCACATCACAAATGTATTTTTTATCATTAATTTTATGCAGTTTATTCAGGTTTGGCATATGATGTTGACATTGTTCAAGCATTGTTTAAGTTTCTCTCAATGACAATTTTTCTAATTTTGTGTTAAGTGGATGGCAAACCATGGAAAGACAATTCAGATTAAATGGTTAAGTTGATTTCAGCTCTTTAGTGTTTGTTCACTTTTATTTGCTTATAGACAAAGATAAATTCCCACATATCTGCAATGCCTTTGATTATTTGATCAACTTCTCTGATGGCATTCACACGCACGCACACACAAAGACAAGAAGTGCCTAATCATATGCATATACCACATTTTATCATTAGTGTTTTAATGCAGTGACTTGGTCTTGACTTGGTCTCGACCCTCTAAATTCTTGGTCTTGTCTCAGTCTCGGCCTGTCTTGGTCATGACTTGGTCTCGGTTTAGGTGGTCTTGACTACAACACTAGTAGACGCATAGGATCCACAGCTAGATCAATGAGTATAGAAGCCCTGTTATTGCGACGACCATTTGAAGCGTCACAAAATGTGGAAATTATCGTGTATTATGGGATTTTTTTCCATTATTGATTGTACATCATACAGAGGTCAAAACTATAGTACCAATATGATAATTATCGTACTGATTAAAAATAACAAAAGGGTAAATAATGACAAAATGTTCATTTTTGCATGAACTGTTCCTTTAATAGAGTGCTTTTTTTTTTTTTTACTTCAAATACAGAGTTATTGTTTGATGTCGCTTTTTCTCTTTTTTCCAAAGATGTGGCCGTGCTTCCTGTCAAACTTGCCCACAGCAGTATGAATAGGATCTCTAATGTCACACAGCATTTAGAGAACTGCAAGCCTCCTGCTGGTTTGTCGGATACTAAGCTTGGCAAGAGGCCGAAATCACAGCTGGATCAAACTCAGCGCAGAGAAATGCATAACAGAAAGGAGCGAGATCGAAGGTGAGGTCTTGATCTTAAAATGATGTAAATATAATCTCAGATGAACAACACCACATGACATTACACTTTGTTGTCATGATGTATTTTACTAAAACATTGACTTATTGTGATGTGAAGCCAACTTCCGGGTTAGCCTAGAAAATACGTTATATATAGCTTATTCTGCATCAGCTGTGTCTTATTGTGTCCTCAGGAGAAAAATCCGCCTGTGCTGTGACCAGTTGAATCTGTTGGTCCCGTTCTGTTCAGCCGACACTGATAAAGCCACCACGCTAAAGTGGACCACAGCCTTCCTCAAATACATCAGAGAAATACATGGAGATTCCCTCAAACAGGTCAGTTTTTTCCTTTCTCTTTGTTTGTTTTACGCATTACACACTTCTAAACACAAATCTCTGTTTCAGGATTTCCAGAACACGTTCTGTAATACACCCGAACTTCAGCTGAAGCCGAACTGTGTTCAAGAGGTACAACACCTTGAAAAACACTGAAACCTTTGCACAACTGACTTATTTCTGCTTAATATTAAAGAGATATAGAAACAGCCTTTTCAGATTCGATCTTATCCACATTGCAGATTGTGTGGATAATATCTATATAAAATAGTTCATGATGGGAGCCATGTTTGTTCCTGTTCCTTGGTTTACATATTTTTTGGTCCTGCTTGTTCATACGAATTTTACAATATGCATATGAACGTTAAATTTGTTTGAAAGAACTGTCATATAGAAGGCACTGTATGTTTTAAAGTTGAAGTCAATTTTAGTGTAGTACAGTTAGGAAGTTTTATTTATGGCCCTTATTCTATTGTAATTGTTTATTAATAAAAAAAAATATTTTATTATTAATAGTTGGTATTTTTGCCAACTTGCTTTAACCTTTTAAGTGAACATGAGTAAAGTCATGTACTGATACATTTGTTATCCTGATGTATATTTTATATAATGCATAAAATAAAATGTTATTTATTAAGATAAACATTGATTATTGTTGTATTATTGAAGGGTTGAGAGAGTCGAGCTCTAAGAGAATTTATTTACGGAAAAGTGTCTTTATTTTTTACATCGTGCTGTAGAAATTCACTGTACACACAACAGTACTCAGAAATAAATAGTATTTAAAATAACGTATAGTTATTGTTACAGCACCAGTATCTAGTGGATAAGGTCAGAGCCTACAGAATTTTTTTACAAGGGTTTGACGCATCTGAAGCGATGCCTTCTTTTATTCTGCAATGAGTGATTTCGGACACTTGACATATAAGTAAACGTGAGAATAAAACGACAATGGAAATCAAAATGCATACAAATACAAACGTTTGAATGTGTTGAAGTTATACGTCAAATATTTCTACATTTCTTGCTCTTTATTATCAAGTTCCCAGTTTTTGCTTTTATTGCGTCCGTCACACAGTGATTGATGTATTTAGCCTCTTGCTGTATCAACACGTGCTGGTGTCTGAGGTCCTTCAGATGCCGATCGAGTCTCGTTGTCTCACACATGTATTCTTGTGTGTTCAGCTCTGAAATGCTTTAATGATCCCCAAACGTTTCCTCTCAAAAACACTAGAAAGGGAATTCTGTTGAATTCCGAGGACAGGGATCTTTTAATGGTTCTTGGGACTGGAGGACTTCGAATGAACCACAGGACCCTGGCATGCTGACGTGTCACAGATTCCAGGTGATCCATGGTGTCCTGGACGGCCTGTTCTTCCGGCTTCTCCTGACTCTCCTGGATCTCCAGGTGCTCCATCACGCCCATCCTTCACGAAGCCATTAACACCTGGCAGACCTGTTGGGCACAGAGATTAAGATGCTGAATATCAGCTGCATTTATTGATGCCATAAATATTGACTTGCAGCCTTTTCAAAAGGATCATGATGATGAAGATTTTATTATAACTACGAAAAAAAAAAACGAATTTAACTTTGAGAATTGAAAAATTTATTGAAACAAAGCCGCAAAAATGACTTCTAATCTGACTTCTGTACCTCTTCCACAATGTAACTTCAGACTGTGGTTAAGGATGCACATCAGTAAAGCATGTCATGGTGACCCATCTAATGAAAATACTGCATGGCTGTACTGTACGTACCCGGTTCACCCTGGTCGCCAATGGGCCCTTCAATGGCTTTACCAACTGGACCCTTATCACCCGGCTCACCAACATCCCCTGTAGAGTTTGAGAAATGAAAAGTAAGTTCATTCTCACAGGAAGGCATATTGATATATTAAGAGACATTTTGAACTGGGATAGTTTTTAATAAAAAAAAAATCCACAACAACTTTAAATTGTTCCTAATAACATACTGTTGCCCACAGTTGTCGTACTGTAAATACAACATTTTAATTCAAGGTGTGTGTAAATATTAAATTGTCTTAAAATACTAGACCTGTCAAAAGATTAATCACGATTAATCGCATACAAAATAAAAGTTTTTGCACTGTGTGAAATTATTTGTATATATAAATACACACATGCATGCAGTGCTCGAATTGAGGGGGGGATCCGGGGCCCCCCATAAGGCATTAGGGACCCCTATAAGATGTCAAAATTATTACAGATAATGCTGACAAACTCAAATATATGATAAAAGTCAAAATAATCAAGCAGGTATTTCTGTGCAAAATAATAACGTGTAGTGTCTATAAAATCATTAATTTCAGTTTTTTCTTGTTAAAAATTAACGTTTAAGGAATTGTATATAAAGTTTAGTTTTTATCATTTACAGCAACAATCACAAATTATATGGATTATTTGTCTGTTTATCATAAATACTTTGACACGCTAAATCTCAAAATTAAATAAAAATGAACTTAGCCGGGACTTCCCAGGCAGGATCACATTTGTGTTTTTTTTTTTAGGTTTAGTTATCAAAAATGCCTTTTTGTTAATTCTTTGTGTGATGTTCTGAACATTGTGGCTTTAAAATGTTATGATGAATAATTTAACGAATGTTTATCCAGCCTTTCATTTTAACTTAAAAAAGAGAGTAAAATACCACATACATACCACATTACCAACATAAATTGGATGCATTTAGGTTTACTTGTTCTTTAATGATTTCATAATTATTGTCAGTGGCATCACTAGGTTATTTTAAACATTTCTGCCAAGTCCACCTAAAAAAATGATTTATTCCACAATTTGTACACAAATTCGTGGTCGCTTTTAAGTCCTATTTAAATCTCATGAAAACGTCAGCGGTCTTCACCTCCGCTCGGTCATTCAGCAAATTGTTAAAAACAAATTCGATCCTGCAGCCATGGATCAAAGTATAGTGTACATTAACTGATGACATCTGCATCTGTGTAGTTATTTAATAAAAAACAACAGTTTACAAAATGTGATGTCGGAGCATTATTTTTTATATATATTTTTGCTATGTCATGTTGCATGGTGGGGACCCCCCATAAGACCTGATTCTAGTCAAGCTATGTATTTAACATATAAAAAATATATACATTAGGGCTGGGTATCGATTCAGATGTTCCAGGTCGATTCGATTACGATTCACAAGCTATCAAATCGATTCTCCTTTCGATTTTTATGCACGGTTTTCGATTCGACTCAATGAAGATTAATCGGAAAAAAAATTTGCCCAGCCCTAATATACATAAATAAAAATGTACTTAAATTTATACATGTATGTGTGTATTTATATATACATAATAATAACACACAATAAACACACAAATATATTATGCAAACACAAACTTTTATTTTGTATGCGATTAATCGCGATTAATCTTTTGACAGCCCTACAAAATACACACATTAATTAAGTGTGTGTATGTACAGATTTGATCGTAAAGCGTGCATACGCAAAACTCCACAGCAACGTTCACATTTATAAAAACTTTTTTTATGTGGAAAAGTGCTTGGCGCCACATCAGGGTCGAGCAGACGCACTTTTGCTTGTCCGATTGCTGCAGGTTTTTAGAAATATACATTAAGCCATTTTTGCTTCTCGAAATGAATTTGAACATTAACAGGCGCTCTTTTATATGCCTGACATTAATTAGGCATCGTTTAAAGTTCAAGCTCATTTGCGATTTATAAATTCCACATCTGAAAGAAATGGGTACACGTGTTTTCTGTGCGCAAGTTCATTCTATGAATCACACATACGCATTTTTGAGAAGAGATTGTGAGATAAAATTTAAGATGGTTTTACGCAGCATTTTATAAATGAGGGCGGGGGTCTTCTGTGTTTTAGGTTGTTTTCGGTTATTTCGACATATATTGTGAGCCTTTAAATTTAAAAGCTCTTGGTTAGTAGGAAGATTATTATTCACACTAAACCTAACGATGTTCAGCTTCTCAAGTCATTGGAGATCACAAAAATAACTTTAAATAGACGTGTAAACTTCACATTTACTTTACCCAAAGAGACATACATAACAAAATAGCACAAATGATGTCAAAACCACCCAGGTGAAAAGGTAGTACACTTCCATAGTGTACTTAAAGTGCTTTATTTTCGCACACTATTTTTGTACTTAATATACTAAAAATTCATCTTTAGTACTTCTTAAGATGTTCTTAAGATCATCTAAGTGTACTTCAATGTGCTATTTTGAGACACCATAAAAATGAACTAAAATGTGCTAAAAATGTATTTTAAAAATGTATTTAGGTACCACTTGTAGTACACTTTGTATGAAAGTTGAGTTCAAGTTTAGTAAAAGTGTTAACTAAATACATTTTTTAATACAGAGATAGTATGTTAAAAGTGCATTTTAGTTCATATTCATGGTGTCTCAAAATAGCACAGTGAAGTACACTTAGATGATCTTAAAGAGTAACTAAACCCCAAACCAACTTTTTTTAGTTAATGATCTGTAAGAATGATGCTTTATTAGTGCTGTTCATTGATTTTAGTAAGTTTTTTGACATTTGGATATAAAGTGTTTCAATACTACAATATATGGTGTAAAAACGTCTGAGTGCTGCCCTCTTGAGGTTGAACGGTGGCTACTGCAGTTGAATTTTCCTATTGGATGTTGGGTCCAAGAAATGACTCGTGACGTAAGCAGGTTCAAGCTCACCACGCCCTTGTTACGATCTCACCACACACTTAGTTCGTCCCCTCTATCTCCGTTGGGATCTGCCCACTTTTCTTGCATTTTTCAAATATTGCAGTGGGTGGAGTCAGGCTCTGACCAGGGGTTTAGTTACGCTTTAAGAACATCTTAAGAAGTACTAAAGATGAATTTTTAGTATATTAAGTACAAAAATAGTGTGCGAAAATAAAGCACTTTAAGTACACTATGGAAGTGTACTACTTTTTCACCTGGGCAGTGAACAGACTAGCAGAGAAATGACACTAGCTGTGTCTCATTTCAAAGGCTGCGTCCTCCAAAGGTCATATTTGTCGGCATCGTTGAGGTCGTATCATTTTAGGAATAAACATAAAATTAACATTTATTTCTCATGAGGCTTAATTTTTATTTTTATTTTTATTTTGAAATGTAACCATTGCTTAAATAAAACCTGAAATAATAAATCGCAATTACAAATGCGTCCGAAAAATGGAAACTACATGGCCTTTTTAAATGCAGCTACTGGATTGCTGGATGTTTAAATGGTGTCGATAAATGCACACCTAACGTGTCAAATGTCTTAAAATAACCACCAGAGCAATGTCTGTGGTAACCGTGGTATAAGCAGAATAATTGACTGAATTATTTGAAAATAATGCACACCCGCAGTGTAACAGTTCCACCTTGGGTGTGCATTATTTTCAAATAATTCAACGACCCGTCTTTAATTATTCCTTACATATTACATATAACACCTGTTTAAACATCAAGTCAATCTATTTTCTTGTTTTGCCATAGTTTTGATTTCAAATCATATTTTTTTAGATGCTTACAGCTCTTAAAAAATGACTTCCTGAACTTCAAAAATAGATGTATGCATATCCCACGAACTTTCTTACCTCTAGGACCAGAATCGCCAAGATCTCCTGGTAATCCTCTATATCCTGGTGGACCACTTGCTCCAGGGTGACCAATAGATCCAACTTCTCCTGGCTTCCCTGGAGGTCCGGGAGGTCCCGGTCGTCCCACAGCACCAGGAGCCAGAGGTCTTCTTAGGTTAGCAGCCAGCTGAGCAATCTGATCTAAAATGCACAACAGCAGATATAGTTCATACAATCGTATTCAAAAACAGTATATGGTCAATTTAAGGGTAAATACGTGTCTTACCATCAATCATTGATCCGCACAGTTCCCTGATGTGCTGCTCGCTGGCCAGGTTGCCCTGAAAAAAAAAAGAATAATAATTTGTTTTAAAATCATATTAATGGGCTCAATGTACGATCATATATTAGAGTCAGTATTTACTCACAGGAACACCGGTTTTTCCAGGAACCCCTGGATAACCCTGTTCTCCTTGGAATCCCAACGGTCCGGGTCTTCCAGGTGCACCTCTTCCTCCGATCTCTCCCTGTGGTCCTACAACACCTTTAGGTCCCAGTTCACCACGTTTACCAGGCTATAAGACAGCGAAAGGGGGAAGGATAAAACACCTTGTTTGTCTTAAGGTAGCAATTGTTCATATTCACTGTTTTGTTTAACATTATACAATGGATGGTTAAAGACACAGATGATGCTGTATTCTAACTAGCTTTTATGCTAAAATACACATCTGTTCACCATTTACTGTGTATATCACTGCACAGCACCAATTATTGAACTAAAGGATGCACCAAAATTTTAGTCGCTGAAAATGTTTAACCAAAAATGGGCGATTATGTCACTGTTGTGAAAACACTTTAAATGTTTAAAATACTGCTGATTGCAAATTTGATGGGTACATTGCTGAAATACTTTTAAGAAAACATCCTAAATTTAAAAAAATATATTTTATTGAAGTATAAAGAAACACATTTTTTGTTATGAAAGGAGGGACAGATCTCACCTCTCCTTTCTGCCCGACAGGACCATATGGACCCTGAAATAATAAGAAAACAGCATACGTCTTACATATCTCACATTCCATTAGATATATAGTTTTGAATATTTACTGTTGTACTCCGATGTAACATATTTAACATATGAATATGATCATAGGAATGAGTTACATACAGGCTCTCCGTTCTCTCCTGGTAAACCGTCAATCCCACCCATACCCTATAAAGCACACAAACACACATCAATACATGCACTTTATAATAAACACACATATGCATCTAATAATCATGTTAGTATCTGATCAGCCAATCATGTCACAGCAAAAAATTATACATATATGAATCGGGAGCTTCAATTGAATGATCAAAAACGATAAGAAAGCCGTGAAAGGATAAAGAAAAATGGAGAAAGACCATGAATCCTTAGAGCTGATACTGGTGGTGTAATATTCTTACCATGTCTCCTTTAGGACCTCTAGCCCCGACTGGACCCTGTGTGAGAGAGAGAGAGTATTTGAATAAATGCACGTGTGGGCCAAGGTACCGTAGGCACAATGCCTGTGGCTGCAGAATACAGACGGTCTTTGTTCTGTATCCTGAGGTCTGAACAGAAGAAGACTTTGTTCCCACTTCAGATATTTAATAAAACTTGATGCATGAATGGAGTGCTGTCTAAGATTAAACATTACTAAATATTTGTATATGTTCTGAAGAAATTGTTATTGGTGAAAATGCTAAGGTGTTGTAGGTGATACTAAGTGGTTAAGGTTTTTCAGATGGTTGTTCAGAGAAAACAATTATTTTTTTTGTCTGACACGTGAAAAGTGCAAATCTGATTACAAAAAGTACAAACACACTCTCAAATGTATATAGGTAGTATTCATGATAAACAACGTGGAGGGATAGATTAGTAAAACATGTGAATGTATTTGTGTGCAGTGGCAGAACTAGATTTTTTTTAATGGGGTGTGGTCAGGGCTACTTTAGGGGGTCCATAGTCCATGAAAGAAAACAATGTGTAACCACGTATCAAAAAAGCATGAATGAATCTCATGATTGCTGGTTTGGCCTACTTTACAGTACCTCACATTAGATAAATATTCATATAACTGCATGCATTACTAGATGTAAACATAATCTAATACTCCATGATAAACTTTAAACTTACTTCAAATAACAGAGGCAATAAATGTAATTTATTTAAAAGTAAAACATGGATTAACCTTTTTTTTACGAGGTTACAGAACTCAGTCAGGAACAAAAAGTGAATTTCTTTTCTTATTTTGTTATTTAATGAACTTTACCCATATTGGAAAAATAATTATTTGGCCAAAAATATGTTTTCTATATATGCTAAATACATTTTGTAGAAAGTAAAGCTTAATTTAATATATTTTTAAATTTTAAAATATATTTTTAGTTTTAAACATTCATATAATAACATGTATTTCAAAATGTATTTCAGAGAGAACAAATACATTTCCAATTTTACAGCCCATACGGCAAAAAACCAATTATAAAAGTTTGTATAAAAAATAAAAAGTATAAAGCATAAGTATATTAATATTAATATATTAATTTAATCTTTTTTACAGGTTTCTAACATACAAAGTGTTTCTTTCAATGTGATGTGAATATAAATGCTTCAAAAGATATTTATTTTTGAAATATTTTAAAATATAAAAAAATGGCCGAACAATATATTGGTAAAAATACAATTTTGTAAACACATTTCAAAATATATTTCAATACATTATAAGTTTTTGTATATTTTAAAATATATTATTTAAAAATATTTTTTGCTGTATGGGGTATGACAGAGGCTATAAAAGCGAATGCAATAAAATGATTATTCAGTGATACAGTGGTTTTTTTCGCATGCGGCCCCCCTTGTGTACGGTGCATCCCTTCATGGCCCCACCAAAGAAAATTCATGACATAAAACAATCTCAAACTTATATTTGAATTAAAAAGAACATATTAAATGATACAATTAGTTAGTTTTAGGTTAGTAGCCTTATTTTTAATTACACCAGTTTAATAACACAGAATTTAATAATAATAATACATTTTATTTTTTATAAAATGCCACATTTAATTTATGATAAAGAGATAAATTCATGTATTTTATAAAATGCCATTTCAGGTCCACTAGTTTCTGACATACAGTAACCAATTGTTTACTATTATACTCACTAAGACAGCTATTTTGATATATGAGCACTTGTCCATTTAAGGCAAAAAGACGTGAACATGAAGCTCTAGCTGTGCATGTGCGCTATAGGTGGGTATAATGGACGTCACATTTTCAAGTTCAAGGCGGCAGTCCAGTCCAACTAATCATACAGTAACCTATAAAGATCACTCAAGAATAAAAACATGACGCTGGGTTTTGTTGTAAAAGAAAGGCCAATCTTAGACTTTATTCAGTCCACACAAAGACAATTACTTTACAAACTTCCAGCCTACGCTGAAATCATGTAGTATTAGCAATGTACGTTAATATTCTTTTAATATTTGTTATAAACAATGTTCTGCGCTGCCGCACGTCGAAATAAACACGGCGATTAACAGGAAGTGAATTACTGAGGGAGTGAAAGTAAGTAGCGCATTGAATTTGAGGTGGCCAGTCAGATGTCAGGGGGTCCAGTGCCAACCCGGACACCCCTCTGTCTCCACAACTGCCTGTGTATAAATTACACAGTAGGATGTGTATAATTTAGTTCTTTTAAAATGACTTACCTTTTCACCAAACCCGCCTCTGATTCCAGTTGGCCCAGGCAAACCTGCATCACCAAGGGCACCTTTAACACCCTGTACAGAACAACAAAACTTCATTAAAAAATGAACTGGATAAAGAGTATGTTGCATTGATATCAAAATTTGTGTCACAGCTAATTTGAATATTAGGTGTTTGATATGCTGCAATAAATGGGACTTTGGATCATTGACATTATATTGGATAGAGCTAACATGCACAACACAAAGTGGAAATCAAATGACAGACAAAATGCCTTGTTGCTAATGTTTAGGATAGAAAGTCACAATAACAGACCAGATTTATCGATTGCTGCTTTATTGTGTTAAGAAACATTAGTTGCATTAAAATAAAACATATGGACGTGTGCAACTGACCTGGTATCCTTTTACACCCTGTGGACCAGCATTTCCAGGCAGTCCAATGCCACCCTAAAACACAGACACATCATCTTATGAACTTAACTCTCTGACGAGTTATCTCGTTAATTAAGTATTTACAAACATAAAGATGGTTTTGTAAAAGGTGGTGGTAGTGGAGATTACTCTTCATCAAATTAGACTTGGTCAATAAAATATTGGACTATTACAAAATCAGTGTCAAGAGACTTTATTCTGCTCATTGGTTTACTTACAGATACACCTCTGGGTCCAGCCAATCCTCTCTCTCCGGGGATGCCAATATCACCCTGTGGAGTAAGTCAGTATAGTACAGTCTCACAATCCAACAATTATACTCTCATCTCAACATTAGTTGTGCTATGGTTGTTGTGTTACTTTGCATGTTATTGCAATCACGATTTTATGAGAAAGTGCATTTCCAGTCAGATCTGTCAGATACATACAGGGATACCTGGCTCTCCAGATGGTCCGGTTTTTCCCATCTCTCCTGGATTTCCCTGGAAAAAAAATTTTTATGAACCATTTTAGATGAGATGTGAAATATACTTTAAAGTCTAATCCTATCTGTCTAAATCAGATCAGATAATTAATTCCCAAAGGTACCAACTAGATTCTGTGATTTTCTAGGCAAATATGGTTAAGAACTATACTCTTATTCTGGCGTAATAATCAACTTTGCTGTTGTAACATGGCTGCAGCAGGTGTAGGGATATTACGCCCTGCCCGAAAATTGTCCCATTGGTTACGTTCAATAGCAGGGGACTATTTTCAGGCGCTGTGTAATATCATTGCGCTTCCTTTCAGTCGGTCTTAGTACACGATGTAACTGCAGAAGAGTCAAGTTTAAATAGGAAAAATATCGAAACTCTTTGGTTATTTTTTTGCGCGATGCTAATGGTCTAATCAGATTCAATGGATTATGCTAAGCTATGCTAAAAGTGGTAGCGCCAAACCACTTTAACTCTAGGGGCCCTATCTTGCACCCAGCGCAATTGACTTTGTCAGTGACGCATGTATTATTCGTATTTTGCACCGGCGCACAGCGGGTTTTTCCCTCCACAGAAGCACGTCGACAAACTAGGGAATGAACTTGCGCTCCTTGGGCGGTTCAGCGCAAAAAAAGAGGCGTGTTCCGGCACAAACCATCCCTGGTGCTATTTTGCAGTTTCAAAAAACAATTGCGCCACTGACCAGAAAAAAAAGTTTCAAGTCAGTGGCGCGTTGCGCATTGTTCATTATGCTATTTTAAGGGCGCATGCTTGACCATAATGTATAGCGTGCACAACGCGCACACACTTTGCTTTTCTAATCTACACAGATGCAACAGTTATTTTTGCAAATCATAAATTGTTACACTTAAAAATATTAATACACGTGATAAGGGGAATCATAGTGGTGAGCATTGTGGTGATAGTTTTTATTTATTGTGTGGCTGCGTTAAAAAATTCTCATGCAAATAACGATTAAAATATTTTCATAAGTTTGTTGTGTGGCTGTATTACGTTTATTTTATGTAAATAATAATTAAAATGTTTTCATAAGAAACCTTAATGTATATGAACTTGATTTGTAATTGTACTTTGGGGTTGGACCTTGCTTGCGTTTCTTGGGTCCGATTTCAAAGCCCCCAAACCCTTTCAGCGGTGAGGGTGGACACAGCGATGTCCTCTGCTGGCGTCTGTGTAGAGGCAGATCCACCTCCCGTTACATGGCGTGCCCGATTTATGCTGGGAAGCTTGGGATTCCCCCGTCTCCTGACATCATTGTAGCGCTTGGCGCAACGATGGGGATGCCAGCTGATGAGACAATTGTGGCTATTTCCTCTCACGCCTGTTTAACCTACGCTGATTTGGGCGGGTTTCTCCTATCCCCATACAAAATAACTTTCTGTCTTTGACTGCTCTTACAAGAACGTGGGTCTCCTCGGCTGTGAACCGCTCCTGGCGTACGCCTGGTAAATCCGTCATAATAATAGCAACCCGCCATGAAACTTGCGCCCTTGCGTTTAAAGGGAATGTTGGCTAGCGTTCTGATTGGTTTATTTGACGTTACGCCCAAACCACACCTATGAATAATGAACCTACTTCAGACCAACCCCTTATTGATTTGCGCCTGGCGCAAGAGTTATTTCTCCCGCCGGGAAAATAGCAACAGCGCCCAAGATCTGCCCACAAACTCACTTGCGCGTTGCGCTTTGCACTTGCGTTTCAGATCGTTAAAATAGGGCCCTCGGAGTTCAACTCTTTTTGTGGTATAAAAATCAAACATTTATTACTGCAAATATAATTGCTTCTTGCCAGTTTTGTGACTGAATGTCAATGAGTTACGAGCCAGTAAGATTTAAAGTTGTTGTTGAATATATTTAACGTTTTCTTATAGATACATAGCATTTCAGTAGCCATTTATTACCCAATAGAGTTGTGTGGATTACTGCCATGTTTACATTAGAGGTTTAAAGAAGGACATTCAGAGTTGCCACTCTTAACGTCAAATTCCTTGACTTAAACTGACTAAAAAGCTTAATTTTCATAGACTATGTCTAAGATGCCGTAAGCCTGATAATATAGTGTACATTGTGAGTTTATAAAAAAATCACGCCTAAATGCGTGAAATGAATAAACAATACCTATAAGCGGCTGTTAAGATTGTAGTCTTACTTAAAATCAGTGCAGGCTTGGACCCGGAAATGTCATTCTTTACGTTACAACTTGCAAGCAAATTATATTTTGATAAATGCAAAGTAAAATTTAAAGCAACAAACAAAATCACTGATATTCCATTACGTGGACAAAAAAAATATTAAATTGACTTTCAATGTCTGGAATAGACTTTTTAAAATTCCATGATATTCCAGAAATTCAATGACCCGTGGGAACCCTGCGCTTTCTTCTCTGACTTATCAAAAATTTTTCATATAGTTTCATTACTTACAACTCCTCCCTTGGCTCCTTTTGTACCAGCTTTTCCTTGCAAACCCTAAAATAAATACAGATCAAAATGAATCATACATAACTCAGTTGTTATTTAAACCACTATATGAAGAGCTGAGATGCAAAGACCTCTAAATGCATCTGACATGTTTTCTTGTAAATTAGCATTTTTTAATCTTTTGCCAACAAAAAGGTATTTCTAAATTCCGATAGGCCAGGAATAAGTGGATTTGAAGCTAAAGTTGCGAGCATTCGGTCAAAATCATTAACTCATCTCGTGGCTTTCCATCTGAGCTCCTCATATTTAAACCAGAATATCGATATCAATATTTAACCGTTGATAATACGTACAGGCAATCCATTTGGTCCTTTCTCACCAGATACCCCGGGTCTTCCAGCATCCCCCTTTAAACATAAGCACACACACACATAATCCATTGGCATTCCTATGGTTTAACTGCAACATATTGGTGTTTAAACAGTAATATTTTTCAATAATAAACAAGCTGTTGTGCACCTTTTCACCATCCAGTCCTTGAGTTCCATCCTTCCCATCTCGTCCAGGCATGCCCTACGATTCAACACAGATTGTATTATAATTTGATCAATTTGTCAATAATGAACACAATATCCCACTATTAATAGACGTAATCAAATAAATGCTACTTACAGGTTCACCTTTAGGTCCCACACCTCCTGGTACTCCCTTCGGGCCTATTTTTCCCTGTTAAGAAAGAACCATTTTGACGATATTGCAGAACACAATATGACAGCTGTGCCCGATGTAAACGATATTAAATGTCTCTGATATTCAAAATGCATATTTCATCTACACCATAATAAACAGTGTATCTTATTGACTTACAATCTCTCCTTTGGGTCCTTTGAAACCTTGATGTCCTTTTTCGCCACTGTCACCCTGGAATATTGCAAAAAATATTGCATTTTTATTAATGGGATTCACTACTGACACAAGACTCCAAATGGTCCTAACACACACACACACACACACACACATTCAAGTAAATAATTAAGACAGCATGAACAAAGCTAAAAAGGATACTTACAGTTTTTCCAATGACACCGGCAACTCCAGGTTTTCCCCT
Organism: Paramisgurnus dabryanus; assembly: GCF_030506205.2. Classification (NCBI taxonomy): domain Eukaryota; kingdom Metazoa; phylum Chordata; class Actinopteri; order Cypriniformes; family Cobitidae; genus Paramisgurnus; species Paramisgurnus dabryanus. The sequence continues at coordinate 26,074,823 of NC_133357.1, forward strand.
GAAGCCAGGCAATCCCTACAGAAAGAGGTCACTGATCAAAAACACTGTCAGCCATTCAGTTTGTACTGATTGTTTAGTTTAGAAAATGTGAAGTAAAATTCATGTAGTGTGATGTTATTGAAATAATGGAGGTCTTACTCTATCTCCTACAGATCCCACTGGACCCTGAAGCCCCCTCAGACCTCGGGGACCCTAAAAAGTAAAAATACAATAAATTTAATAAACATTTCATAATGTAAATCCAATGTTAACATTTGTTACATTTCTAGGATATAACATTTTCGCAAGTGATGGTCGTTTTCGAAGCACTGCTTCATGAAGCTTCGAAACATTTACAAATTTTTGTTTCGAATCAGTGGTTCGGAGCGTGTTTCAAACTGGCCCAAGTCACGTGATTTTAGCTAACAAGGCTTCATTACGTCATAACTGTTTCGAAACGTTTCGAAAATCTGATGGTTCACCACTAGGGGGAGTTGATCACAAATGACCAGTGTAGGTGAACTTATATTATAAAAGTTCACAAAACATTCATCGTTCTGACTAATAACACTACCATTTTGTCTACTTTATGTTTATAGACGGATTTAATGACAAAAATGTGCAGAATTAAAAGGGTAGTTAGTTTTAATGATTTGTTTGCTCTAAATAAAACTAAAAACACATAATACACTTTTAACTATGTATTAATTAAGTTAAATCATTATTTTTTACATATTTTAATCAAAATCTTTCTATTATTTTGTAAAAAAAACCTGTAAAATGTTTGGACATATCTGCTTTTACACTATTTTGACCAGCAGGGGACGCCAGCGTGTGTTCGAACTGCTTTGAAAAACTGAATCAATTTTCGAAGCAATTGGTTCAATTGATTCGAAGCTTCGAAAAGCTTTGTTTCTCCCATCACTAATTTTCGCATGTTAAAGTGACACTTTATAGTTTTTCAACTTTCATAATATGTTTTCAAGACCCTTGTGATGGTACATCGACTTAAAAACGGGTTGAATGAAATGTCTACAATAGCCTGACGTGGTCTGTATCGCTTTTACTCGTACTTTTAAACTTGGGGTTTCGGGTAGTAACCAGAGTACAAAACTACAAAAATCTGCTTTACGGCATACGTCACTTCCTCCACTTCCTCAAATTCAGACGTGAGAGCGCAACTATTTATTTTCCTGATGTTTTTGTCATGGCCGAAGCAGCAACTAAGAAAAAGAAACCCAAGGTTTTGTCGGAGGAGACCAGAAAGAGAAAACGAGAGAGTGACAGAATAAAAAGAAAGACGAGGATCAATATTTGACGAGCGTTCGCTCGCTGGCGTGAACTAAAGGAGGAGGAGGAGGGGTTTCTGACCGATGCTGACTTGGCCGTCATGCTAGTAAGTAATGTTATATTGCTTGCATATATAAGTCTGGCGCCCAAAACACTATATTTTTTTATGTGAATTTTACTGGAGGCTACTTTGAGAGTTTAGAGAGAGACTTATATCACGTGATACTGTGGCCCTGTAGTAACCTCATGGACCTACGCCGTGGGCAATCCGGGTTCGATTCCCCAATTTTTTTAAATATAAACTTTAACCAAGCGACCACCGTTACAACTGGCTTGTAAACGTGAGCTACACTATCTTTTGGCATTTGAAACAAAATAAAACCCATGAAATTATATTCATATGACACACTTAATGACCTAAAGAGTCGTCGTCTTTTCCTTTGCGAGAGTGCTGCAGCGCTTGTGGCCTCTAGGGGCGCTAAACGTGAAAAATACATGTCTAGCCCCCCCTAGTGGCCAAAAAGTTTCATAGTGTGCCTTTAACAAAATTATCCTCTGCGTTTTACACTCTTTTTTAGAGTTTTCTTCAGCTGTAACTTTTGATAGTAATGATTAAAGTAACGGTATATTCACACGGGGCATCAGCGTTCACGCTGACGTCATGCGTTGTCGAACTGAACTGTGGATCCGTTGCCATTAAGTCACTGCCATTACACGCGGCAGAAGTTGAATGTTTCTCAACTTTTCAAGTGCCAATGCAAGCATCAGCCAATCAGATCACCAATCACGTTTATGCAAGATGGGTGAACATGTGTTGCGGTCCACTGTGATTGGCTGTTGTCACTATGACGAAAGCGTCAGGTCCACGCTTCAGACTAACCCTCCGTCAAGCGTTAACGCTGAAGCCACATGTGAATGTATCATAAGATTTCTTTCGAAGCAAATCAGACAGAGAGCATAATATAAAAAGCAAATTGCAGAAACGTAATTAAAAGTGTGAATCTTAAATTCAAATAAAAAATTTTTTTTAGACAAAAGCCATGCAGCACATTTAAGAGAGACTTAAGCAGCCCCAAATATTTAGTATTATAGATGTGTGATGCTACAGTATAATAGGCTGGGCTGTGTTTTCAATTTACAAGTTTTAGCATTTTGATTCACTTTCAAAAAAAACTTTATGGTGCTCTGGAGGTGTGAGTCAGTCCCACCTGTAACCCACCTGTAAACCCACTGTACCGGGGATCCCGGGAGGACCAGGTGGGCCTTGGTCACCCTAATGGAGAATAAACAAGAATCAAAATGAAACACATTAAAAAGGTTTTTAAAGGTGTAGTACAGTATAATATATATTAGTAAAATCTCACCTTTTCTCCATTTTTCCCCATCTCTCCCTTATCTCCTTTATGACCTGTATGACCCTAAATAAAACACAGAACCAGCTTATAGTGATCATTGTAAAATCTTTTGGAGCAGACAGACAGGAGGAGAGATTAATGTTGATGATCAAACACCTTGAATCCAGGCATTCCTGGAGGTCCCGGTGGACCTGGAGGACAGATGGCCGGACACTGCAAACAAGACAATGATGCAATCAATCTGCATGCAAAGAAAAACAAGACTGCTGACAATATATCTTCCCCAATAGGATAACATTGTTGTAACTGATCATGTGAATTTCTAAAAATGTTGCACGCTAAAATAAAATTATCGTATTACGATATATAATCAGATTGCTGTACATACAAGGGCATAGCTGTAAAAATAAGCATTATATACTTTAAAATATATCTGAACATACCAGCAGGTCTCCGCCACCTTCGGGAAGCGTTCCTGGAAGCCCCTAAGAGGGAAAAAAATAGACTGAATTACATGTTTGAATGTTTTATTAAACTCATCTCTTCAAAAAGAAAAATCACTTGTGTGACACAACATCAAGCAATCCGTTTCACTTTTATGACACTTTCAGCAGCACGCTTTTAAGTCTATCTGCCCTTCTAGTAAAAGTCTGGTTTTACTACAAACGAACTGTTATACTTGTATAATTTTCGATTTTATGTAAGCAATAAGGTACGAGAGGCTGTGCTGTATCTTGAAATAAGTCACCATTTTTGTTCTCGAGTATCTTAATGTTTGTTTTTCTAGGATATAACATTTTCGCAAGTGATGGTCGTTTTCGAAGCACTGCTTCATGAAGCTTCGAAACATTAACAAATCTTTTGTTTCGAATCAGTGGTTCGGAGCGTGTTTCAAACTGGCCCAAGTCACGTGATTTTACCTAACAAGGCTTCATTACGTCATAATTGTTTCGAAAAGTTTCGAAAATCTGATGGTTCACCACTAAGGGGAGTTGATCACAAATGACCAGTGTAGGTTGCCACACAATACAAATATTAAAGCAAAAAAATATGTATCACCTTCAATGTAGTAAAATCACCAGAAACTGGTTGGCGTTTGTGTTATATTTTTTCAAATTGTTTGGTTACCATTGTGCAGAAGAGTGGCGCTTGTGGTTAAGTTGTGGATGTGACATATTTCTCTCAATGAGCACTAACTGTGTTAATGCCTGTTTGGAGATCAGTCTCTTCTCACATGCTCATCAAAAGCATCATATGTTATTATTATTAGCATGCTAACATGTGCCCATGCTAATTAGTATGATATAAAAATGTTTTATATAAAATAACTGAATTAAGTTATTCAGACTACACTACATTGAGTTATTGAAACTACACTAAATTGAGTTATTTAGACAACACTAAATTAAGTTGAGGCAACAACACTTAATTGAGTACTGCCATCTACTTTAAATTGAGTTGGACAAACTCAATATATTTTAATTGTGTAAAGCAGTTTTTTATGAGTTAGAATGTTCATATTGGATGGAAATCCTGCCCACAATTTAATTGAGTTAATCCAATGAATTATTTTCTAAGAGCAGCTATTGGCCAATCAGAATCAAGAACTGAAATAACTATTTTATAATGTAGTAAAAACATGGAACATTTTGCTGAGTGTATGTTATACTTACAGGTGGTCCATCCAGGCCCGGCAGACCAGGAAGTCCTGGAAGCCCCTCAAGCCCCTATAGAACCATCACACAAACATGTGTCAATAATCATACAAGTTATGAGTGAGCTGATGTGCTTAAATGTAAAGAAAAATGTATAAAGATCCATTTAACAAAGGTAATCTGCACATTTTACTGCAACTATACGTAAAGGCTCAGGCAATGAATAAAAACTGCTAATACGGCTTACATGTAAAGTGGTACATCTCTCTCTCTCTCTCTCTCTTTCTGTGTGTGTGTGTTTGTGTGTGTATGTGAGTTGGCATGTGTGGTTTACGGGGACATGAATATGTATAATGACATGTTTACTATGCTTTAACCACACTTCCTGTGTCCATATAAACTGAACAGCTAAAAAACACTAAATGATAGTTTTTTATAGATTAAAGACTGCTAACAGGGGAATAGAATATAACAGTTTGTACAGAATAAAATGCATTGCGTCTATGGAATTGTCCCCATAAACCACATATGCCAACATGTTTTCCTATGTCACACTGTTTGTGGGCTGGGCGGTATATCGAGTTTTGGAAATATATCTGTATTTTTTCCCAGTGGGATACAGGATGAGACAATACAGTTTATATCGCTATGGTCTCATACCCTCCTTTGCAACAGAAGCTTTGCCAGAAATATACAATGAGGTCAGGACCAGTGTTGGGTTAGTTTCTCAAAAAAGTAATTAATTACTAATTACTTACTACATCTTCAATCATGTTATTACATTATTGTACAAAATACTCTCTCCAAAAAGTATTTAATTAATAATTAAATTCTATTGAGAAATGATACAAAGATAGGCTTGACACAGCTTGAATAAATCATATTAAAGTACATAAATATTTTGGTCACATTTTTTAAGGTTCAATTCTAAACTATTAACTATTTTTTCCTTAATATACTCCTAATTACTGCTTATTAATACGTAGTTAAGTAGTTGTTAAGTTTAAGTATCAGTAGGAATTGGGTAGGATTAAGGAGGTAGAATAAGTTTTGCAGAATCAGGCATTAATATGTGCTTTTTAAGTATTAATAAACAGACAATATCTCAGTAATATTAATGCTTATAACTAACCAGTTAATAGTGAGAATTGGAAAGTAAATTTACCACATTACCATTATTCTTATACACTTACCAACGTATTTAAAGTGAGAAGCATAAATAAAAAACATGCATTTTAAAGGTCACGTTCTTTCTGATCCCATTTTTCAAACTTTAGTTAGTGTGTAATGTTGCTGTTATAGCATAAATAATACCTGTAAAATGATAAAGCTCAAAGTTCACTGCCAGGCAATATATTTTATTTAACATAATTCGCCTTTCAAAGCCTACAGCGAACGGCCGGTTTGCACTACAGCCCTTTACTTCCTGCTTTAATGACGTCAGTAAAACAGTTTTTTGACTAAACTCCACCCACAGGAATACATCAGTCGCCAGCTAAGCTAACGACAAGCTAAGCTGCTATCAAATCACAACACACTAAACAAGCTACACAATCAGAACTTGTTACGTATTTCTGAAGGAGGGACTTCATAGAACAAGAAGACATCAGCTGTTTTTAAGACAGTGAAAACAGTGCTATACAGATAAGTAAATTGTGTGAAAAATACCGCGTTTTTTTTAACCTAAAACATGAACACATGTTAAATTGTGCACCGTAAACACAATCAAAGTTTCAAAAACACAGAAAGAACGGGACCTTTAACATTAGACTTAAAATTTTGATGGTAAATCCACAAATGTATTATATATAAGTGATCTACAGTCCATACACAGTTTTAGTTCAATTACATCAGAAGTAAATGTAATTAAATTACTGGAAAAATAAACCCCTACTTTACTTTATCAAAGAAAAATTAATTAAATTACAGTAACTAATTAGTTAGTAACTAGTTACACCCAGCACCGGTCCACTTTGCAGATAACGCTGAGATATCGAAAGTATATCGCAACTCATTTTCAAATTACCGAAATATGAATTTTGGTTAATATCACCCAGCAGCACTAACTGTCTTTATTCTCAGTTTGTGAATGTAATCTTTAAACAGACACTCACAGGTGGTCCCTGAGGTCCTGGTCCACCTGGAAGTCCATTAGCTCCAGAAAGACCCTAAAATCAGAAAATGCACACATATGCAAATGCTTGATGTAAGCTGGCACGACTTTCATTTGTTAAATATTGAACTACTGCAATAGATAGAATGTATAAAATAACAAAAAACTGAAATATTACTTACATTTCATGCCACTCAATTCTGAACAATTACAGTAAGTTTTATGGCGACTGCATTAGTGTGTAGATTAGCTGGTAAAGGCTAACACTAACAAAGCTAAGGTTGTAGGTTTAATTCCTAGATCAAATACATGTACTGATAAAAGTATACTGTAAATGCACAGTAAGTAAATTTAGAAAACAATAAAAGGTTCTGCCAGATAAAGAAATGTGCACACATAACTAATGATTATTTTAGACCGATTGTACTCACGGCCACTCCTGGTCTGCCTCTGCCCTGAGAAAGACAAAGGAAGAGATTAAAAAAGTTAATTGACATGTTTGGCACGAGGTCATATTGTACACAACAAACACAGCTGTGCGGGGTGAGCAAATATGGTGGTCTTAATAGATATTTACTGTGAAACTGTAGTGTGTGCTGTTTGTGAGACTTGAGGTTTAAACCTAGCATGTTAGGCAGATAACTTTCTGTAATGGCTAAACAACATTTGTTGGTTTGGAACTGTTATAGTTGAAAAGTCTGAATACGAAGAGGTTTAATACAGTTTGCTGATGTTTGGTACTTACAGGGGGTCCACCTGGTCCGGGAGGTCCTCTGTCGCCCTGTTAAAACATACACAAATCAAATTATAACAAAAATCATTACCTTAAAAATGAAACACATTAAACTGACAATAAAATACATTTCTATCACTCAGAATCTAGAATATAAATCATCAATTACTGTTTTAGTTTTTTACGCCCTGTGTTGTAAAATGTTAAACCTTTAACACCCATCATTATTGATCCTTAAATGCCAATAGCTCCTAGACTAGTGCTAGACAGCAACTGATTGAATTCAACAAAGATTATTAAACGGCTCCAAAAAAAAAAAAGAGTAAATATACTACAAATATACGGTACAATGAAGAAATATTAACCCTTTAACTGGTGCTTTTTTGAGTGGGGGAGGGGGTGAAAAGGTGATGTAATAATAATAATAATATTAAAAATACGTTTTATTTCTAATGCTTTTCTTAAACCCAAATACAAATCAACACAAAATACATCCAAAAGTTTTTTTTAAAAACTAAAAAACAACTAATATAACATTTTACAAAAGTTTAAAAATACTAAAAACATCTAATATAACATTAGCATTTTTTGGTCTGGAAGTCTAATTTTGGTTTTGTTAAAAGAAGACACTTAAAAAAAAATACGGAAGTGTGTGGAATTAAAAATATTTAAAAAAAATTATAGCAGTTAAAATTTATTGTAATAAATAAAAATAATGCAATATAATATTATTTCATACATAAAATTACCAAAAAAATTAGGTTTGTGTTGGTTTGCTGTGAGGTTTACTGCATGTCACAAATTAATAAATTACTCTCACTGCATTTTATTGCATATTATTACTGCTAAAAGATTTTAAAATATGACAACTACATTCTTAGACCTTTCCAACAATATAAAGTTTGTAGTTATAGATTAACATTTACATGACAAATGTTAAAGTAAACTCATGGGACAGCCCCAATGAAAATTTTATTTTATTTTAAATTATTTCTTTTATTTTGTTGGCTACAGTCTTAAAGACATCACTGTTTCAGTTTTGTAGGTGTGTGGTGGTGGGGTGCACTTAATGATGTTGCTACAATTTCTCTATGCTTTTTACACTGCTGTTCATGATATTATTGCAAATTCTTTATGTAATGTAATTACCCTGCTCTTATATAATATTTTCTTTGTTCAAGGCCCATTTCAAATTTAGACAAAAAGACATGTATAGTTTATTATCATATAATTATTATCTGTTATTGATCATATTAATTGCCTTAATGCCCAATATTACATGTTTTATTCTATATACTACATATTTAATAAGTTCCTGTTTCAATGGTTTCTTTTCATGTTCTTTCATATAAAGCTGCTTTGAAGCAAATCAACAATGTAAAAAGACGCTATAGCAATGGTTCTAAACCTTTATCATTTCAAGGCCCCCCATTGCCCAAAACAATATTTGAAGCCCCCCGCCCCATTTAAGTTTTAGAGCTTGGCATGACTAGACAAATGTATATTCATTACTAAAATAACCAAACAACTAGAAATACATACATTTTTGATTCCTTTATCTTATCCTTTAATGCTGTTTGTCTTATTTTGAATAATTGTGAAGAAATGTTGCAAGATCTGTTAAGGCCCCCAGCTAGTTGGTTGAGAAACACTGCGCTATAAAAATTAATTTGAGTAAATTAAAAGTAGTGTTTATGTTTAATGTTCTCTACATATCTCTCATATTAAAAGACCAATGTGCACCTCACTGGCATCAGTCACATAAAATAATAGGGATTTCTGGTGATGCCTTCAAGCGGATTAGCAGAAAAAAATCACATTCCACCACATACGGATTAGAGAAAAACCACAATTACAACTTGAAAAACCAAAGTCACCTGATAATAATTAAACTGCCCTCACTACAGAGGAGCCACAAGAATTAAAAACATTCACAAACAAAAGAAATGAAATCTTTGTGAAGTTTGACATCTTCTGTCATTTTGAGCTGCAAGCTAAAATACATCCATTAGTGGAGTGGAGATTTACTGAAAACCTCAGAGAAGTACTGTATGGTGATTACATATACTCATACATATGTGTAGTCATAATGTCACAATGTCATGTTGAGCTGTTTACAGAGTAGTAAGAGGCCACTTTTACTTAAAAGACACTTACTACTGCTCCTGGTGGCCCGTCCTTTCCAGCTGGACCATCAGGACCTGTCAAACCCTAAAAAAACATTTGAACTAATAAATACAAAATACTTTTTGCATTGCTACTTTTTTACAAATAAGAAAAGGGTATGGCATTAAAAATGAGGCACATTTCCTAAATTTTTCCACCCTGACTTACATCCACTCCAGGGAGGCCAGGTATTCCTGGGCTTCCTGCGGCTCCTGGTGTACCAGCTTTTCCCTTTGGCCCCTGGAATTAAAACAAGGAAATGTGTGTATTGGACAACATTATAATGTGCACTGCACTGATTATTTGAGTAATATTTGTGATCTTAAAATAATAAAATATTACTACTAAATCCTAAAATATTACACAGCAAGAACCCATATCATTCAGAGACACTTACAGGTTTTCCTGGAAGTCCAGGAGGACCAGGCTTACCCTACACAGAAAATGACATTACATGAAAATCATATCTGTTGATTTAGTTAATAAAAATTTACTAATAACAAACTTCTACTTCAAAATCATGCAAAACTCTAGAGCTAAGTAAAACTGAGAGGTGAAGATATGGAGAGGAGTGAAGGGGGCTGGGGAAACATCAGAAGGGTTGTGTTTGATTTGAGCAGGCTGAATGAATGACCTCTCTGTTTCTGCACTTCTACTGCCCGTGCTAAAAGGGATTTCATTTACTAAGGAAACATTCAATGTTATTCACCGTTTACAATCGTAAATTCCTGACACAGTTTTCTTGTTTGCTTTTAAAAGCCAGTGACCAGACAACAAAGAGCAGGCTGTCTAAACCAGTAATGAAACATGAAAAAATATATATAGCTTATATAGTATGCATATCTAGATAGATAGATTTCTATCATTCACAAAAAATATTTACATCTATAGCAGTTAAAATGCAAATTGAAAATGTCCTTAATCCCTCTCATTCCTTTCTCATCAAAAACATGGAAAAGTACAGGAGGATAAAGCTCATTATATTAAATTCTACCTAAAGCAGATTATTTCACTGTCTACTCACATCAATGCCATCTTTTCCTGGGGGTCCAGGTGGCCCTGGCACTCCAGATTCACCACGAAGACCTGGCCTCTGTTATAACAAAAACAATAGACACTATATTCATACCGAAGACTGGCATAGCCTTGTTTCTCCAAAGAAAAATTTAATTTTATATAATATTTCTATACAAACACCTTGTTCTTCGTACTAACAAAAGTGTTTTGTCACACCTTGGCACAGTCGCTGCTGACTTGCTTGCTGGTATTTAGAGTCAAATATACAAATGCACCTAATGTTCTTGAATGGCATTGATCAGTATGGACCTGCATTTTATTACTGTAATAATAATACAGATACTGTATTGTACTGTAATGTGCAATGCCGTATGCATTGTGTAAAGCGTTATATAGCTAAATAAGATTTCTTTGAAATGCAAGTAAAATATCTGTTTTAATGTTAGATAAATGAATAAAACGAATGTTTTATGAGGTAAACAAACCCTCCCGAGTGAAAATTAACCATGGTTATACCACACACTGTAAAACATGCAGCATTTTTGTCAAATCAACATATATTTTTATGCTACTTTAACTTAAACAATTTCAACTAGTTGTCAACTATTTACAGGTTAAAACTTACTGACTTGCAAAACCAAGTTGTTTTAACTTCATGCTTCATTTTTTACAGAGCAGTTTAAACCAAAAAACCCTGCTTACTGTAGTAAAACCATGGTTATGTTAACAGTAATCAAAAAACAAGCTTAGTACACTTTTACCGGAAAAAAAACATGGTTATTTTTCGTAAAGTCTTCGCGCACCGGATGCGTATAGATATTTCAAATTTGCCAAAAGAAATTATCTCTAAATCTAGTCTTCTCAGACTGTATACTATTTTCAGACAGCACGTATAATGGACACACACAAAAAATGACATAATAGAACCCCAACGTTAAGCTGAAGTACAAGCAACAGGTTATCAAGCATCCCACAGCTTCTGTCGAGTAAACCGCCGCTAGTTGTGTCTTACCTGGGCAAACGATGATGCTAACAGCTGACACAGAACAAGTAGCTGAAGAGCTGATAACACGGCCATGGTTATTGTCCTCCCCACAGTCCAGTGCCCTGTGACGGGTTACCGCTGCTAAATGACTCTCGGCATGAACATAAAGCCAATGGTGCACCTGAAGGGGCAGAGCTCAGTCCGGTGGAGGAGGTGGAAATGAGCTCGTGACGGACGCGTTACACTACAGGACATGCTCAGGATTGCACTCATACTCAAGAGACAGAACAGATTAAAGCCACAGCCTATGTTTTTGCTATTCCTTTGCCCTTACAAAAATTGAGTTAGAGAGTGCATGGTAGCCTACTAGGCCTATTATATTACAATGGTATAGATTTATTACTGCATTCACGTACAATAGTACGATATGATACCCCAATACACATCAAATAGCCTACTATAATCATACATAGAAACAAGAAACAACTATTATTAACTATTATTCATCCAGGTGAAAAAAGTGACTAAAATAGGCTACACTTTATTGAAGTACACTTATTAAATGTACTTTTTGTATGCAGAGATTTTGTACCTAATATACAAAAAAATACTCTTTAGTACCTCTAAAGATAAACTTAATAACATTTAAGTACTTAACTTTGCTATAATCATACAATTTATTTTAATACTACTTTATCTTGACAAGAGATGAGTTGCTAGGACTTATAAAATGAAGTTGCCTTATTTCAACTATAAATTAACAACCCATCTCTAGTCAAGATAAACAATAGTAAGTTATAAATCCAAGTTAATTAAACCAAAAATTTAAGGCAGCAAAGAGTTTTTACAGTGTATAGCCTGTTATTTAGTATACCTGTCTAAGTGCACTTACAGTTAGTGCTACTGAAGTAAAATTATATGTTAGTACATTCAAGTACTTTATTTTTACCTGCAGAAGAACTCGCTTCAATGGTAGATGATCCTTTACATACTGGCATGCTTTTCTCTGTATATGCATTTATATACAGTTAACTGTGAATTAAATATTGTGTTCATTTTTATTACAATGCTATACCAGTTGAGCTACAGGAATACTGAAGAACCGAAACAAACGTTCTGGAATACAAAATTCAGAGGTGTAAAAAGTACTCAAAAATGTTACTCAAGTGAAAGTACAAGTACTGAGTGTAAATTTTACTCAATTAAAAGTAAAAGTATCTGGCCAGAATCATACTTGAGTAAAAGTAAAAAAGTACCACATGGTTATTAAAAAAGTAAAAGTAACAGGAAGAATAAAAACTAAAGACTCTTGTTTAAGCTTTTCATCTCTAACAACATGAAGTGAATGAACCACATACAAGGTTTTATCCTGCTTTACAACTGTTTGTATTTTATTGTATTTATTTATCAAACTATAAGCCTACTACCTAAATGTAACATGCTACTCAAAGTTGTAAAACCTCAAATTTAACTCCAGAAATCCACCCTGATCGCATTTGTGTAGCTTTTCGGTTACGTCATGCTGTTGCGTCACGTAAAATGTAAACACATCAGACGTCGAGGCAGATTGTCATGCCAGAGCGACGTCATTTCCATAGAAACAGTGCAGATAATCCGGAAAACAGCAGAACGCTACAGGACGCACAGATCAGATCTGAACAGTTGTGATACACAATATGGACAGTGAGTCTGTCAAATTGAATATGCACCAAAATCAGATTTGGACTGACAGTGTGAACAAGGTCTTAGTCTTGATAGAGAGCTACAAATAGCAGAGAATGTGTCACACGGGAACACACTTTATGTGTTGTCGGTTTTAAAGCAGTGAAAAAATCTTCATTATTAGATGAACTGTTAGCCAATTCCTTACGGTGCATTCACATGGGGCGAAAGCGTTAACGCTTGATGGAAGGCTTTTCTAAAACGTGGCCAACAGCCAGTCACCATGGCCCCAACACATGCTCCGGTCTTCCATAAACGTAATTGGCCGGCTTTGCCTAGGTTATTTGCATAAGGCGATCTGATTGGCTGGCGCGCACGTTGCCGCTTGAAAAGTTGAGAAATGTTCAACTTATACCGCAAGCAACATGGATATACAGTCTTGTTCAAAATAATAGCAGTACAATGTGACTAACCAGAATAATCAAGGTTTTTAGTATATTTTTTATTGCTACGTGGCAAACAAGTTACCAGTAGGTTCAGTAGATTCTCAGAAAACAAATGAGACCCAGCATTCATGATATGCACGCTCTTAAGGCTGTGCAATTGGGCAATTAGTTGAATTAGTTGAAAGGGGTGTGTTCAAAAACATAGCAGTGTGGCATTCAATCACTGAGGTCATCAATTTTGTGAAGAAACAGGTGTGAATCAGGTGGCCCCTATTTAAAGATGAAGCCAACACTTGTTGAACACGCACTTGAAAGCTGAGGAAAATGGGTCGTTCAAGACATTGTTCAGAAGAACAGCGTACTTTGATTAAAAAGTTGATTGGAGAGGGGAAAACCTATAAAGAGGTGCAAAAAATGATAGGCTGTTCAGCTAAAATGATCTCCAATGCCTTAAAATGGAGAGCAAAACCAGAGAGACGTGGAAGAAAACGGAAGACAACCATCAAAATGGATAGAAGAATAACCAGAATGGCAAAGGCTCAGCCAATGATCACCTCCAGGATGATCAAAGACAGTCTGGAGTTACCTGTAAGTACTGTGACAGTTAGAAGACGTCTGTGTGAAGCTAATCTATTTTCAAGAATCCCCCGCAAAGTCCCTCTGTTAAAAAAAGGCATGTGCAGAAGAGGTTACAATTTGCCAAAGAACACATCAACTGGCCTAAAGAGAAATGGAGGAACATTTTGTGGACTGATGAGAGTAAAATTGTTCTTTTTGGGTCCAAGGGCCACAGGCAGTTTGTGAGACGACCCCCAAACTCTGAATTCAAGCCACAGTACACAGTGAAGACAGTGAAGCATGGAGCATGATATGGGCATGTTTCCCCTACTATGGTGTTGGGCCTATTTATCGCATACCAGGGATCATGGATCAGTTTGCATATGTTAAAATACTTGAAGAGGTCATGTTGCCCTATGCTGAAGAGGACATGCCCTTAAAATGGTTGTTTCAACAAGACAATGACCCAAAACACACTAGTAAACGGGCAAAGTCTTGGTTCCAAACCAACAAAATTAATGTTATGGAGTGGCCAGCCCAATCTCCAGACCTTAATCCAATTGAGAACATGTGGGGTGATATCAAAAATGCTGTTTCTGAAGCAAAACCAAGAAATGTGAATGAATTGTGGAATGTTGTTAAAGAATCATGGAGTGGAATAACAGCTGAGAGGTGCCACAAGTTAGTTGACTCCATGCCACACAGATGTCAAGCAGTTTTAAAAAACTGTGGTCATACAACTAAATATTAGTTTAGTGATTCACAGGATTGCTAAATCCCAGAAAAAAAAATGTTTGTACAAAATAGTTTTGAGTTTGTACAGTCAAAGGTAAACACTGCTATTTTTTTGAACACACCCCTTTCAACTAATTGCCCAATTGCACAGCCTTAAGAGCGTGCATATCATGAATGCTGGGTCTTGTTTGTTTTCTGAGAATCTACTGAACCTACTGGTAACTTGTTTGCCACGTAGCAATAAAAAATATACTTAAAACCTTGATTATTCTGGTTAGTCACATTGTACTGCTATTATTTTGAACAAGACTGTATATAAAGGCTAGTTGTCTCGACCAAGCTGCTGGCCAACTGAGTGGAACGTCCGCATTTGGCAGCCATCTTACCACAGGGTGCTCGCTCACTCGTAGCATTGTGTTTTAATAATGCATGTACTTTTAAATGACCATACCTTGCTTAATTTTCTACAGATTTTCAAACAGTTTGGTTTGTTATAAATGTCAAAGATGTACCTATGACACTGCATACTTAAACTAAAAAAAAAAAAAAATTAATGAAACATGTTAAAGCATCCAGAATTATAGCCAGATTAATAAAGTTTGTAAGAAACCAAACCGTTTGAAAATTGGTAGAAAATTGAGCAAGTTATGGTCATTTAAAAGTACATGCATCATTAAAACACATTGGTACGAGTGAGCGAGCGCCCTGTGGTAAGATGGCCGCCAGGTGATGACGTTAGAGACTCCGCCGTAACACATCTAGCCTTTATACATATCTATGGGGAGCAAAGGCAGTGACGGGGCACCAACGAATCCACAATTCAGTTCGGCAACGCATGATGTCACCCATTAAAAGTGAAAGCATTAACGCTTACGCCCAGTGTGAATGTATCGTTAGTGTGGTCCAAATGCTTCAGAATAAATAACATTTAAATTAAACTGGCCATCAATGCAATTCAATTGGTTTGGTAAGAGCAAGGGAAGATAAAATGAAGTAATCTCTAAAAAAAGTACTTTTTGACTGTAAATAAAATTGTAAGGAGTAAAAAGTACTTATTTTTCTTAAAAAATGTAATCAAGTAAAAGTAAAAGTAGTGATTTTTAATTATACTCAAGTAAAGTAAAAATCCTCCAAAATAATACTTAAGTACAGTAATCAAGTAAAATTACTCAAGTACTTTACACCTCTGACAAGATTTAATCCAGTCCTCTGATCCTGAATAACTAGTGCATAGCAGTTCTCTGATTGAGAAATGGCTTGTTAATGGCAGAGAATGGCCCGCACTTACATCTGTTACAGATG
Source organism: Paramisgurnus dabryanus (assembly GCF_030506205.2). Taxonomy (NCBI): domain Eukaryota; kingdom Metazoa; phylum Chordata; class Actinopteri; order Cypriniformes; family Cobitidae; genus Paramisgurnus; species Paramisgurnus dabryanus. The sequence goes on from NC_133357.1 coordinate 26,090,819, forward strand.
GTAGGGTTACAATTTGCTGTAAACAACATGTATGCATGTATTTTATCAATGGTTCAAGGTATCTTATTGGTTTAATGGTGTGAGGGATATTTTCTTGGCACACTTTGGACCCCAGTACCCGCTGTGCATTGTTTAAATGCAACAGCATATTTTGGTTGATCATGTCCATTTTCTTTATGACCACAGTATGCAAGCCACAAATCTCAGATGATCTTAAACGTGACAGTATTGAAAAAAGGCCTTCATCAGGGTCACCACACTGAAATCGCAGACATTTTTCCAGCACCTTGATGAATGGCATAACAAAATAAGGCATATAGAGGCTGGAACGTTTAAAACTGTAAAAAAATCTTCAGATTATAGTTATTTTTAGTGATAGGTGCATTTCAACTAATGCTTTGATTTAAAACTAAGTCTGTTTTGTCATCTCAATTTAAGATTTCAAAACATTTTTATTATTGATTTACTATGAAATGTTTTTATTATTGATTAACTGTCAAATGGCTATAGCTGATTTTTAGTTTAATAATCTGATCAACAATACATTTTGCATCAGTAGGAGGAGTACATATTTTAATTTAAGAAAAGTACAATTGTTTATATATAAAAAACTTTGCTAGTATTTTAGCTGCTTTTGATTCATCTTTCACTTACATATTGTGAACCAGTAGATGTCATCAGTGTGCGGTGTTTCATGCACTTCTTAAAGGGGACGTTTCACAAGACTTTTTTAAGTTGTAAAATAAATCTTTGGTGTCCCCAGAGTACATATGTAAAGTTCTGTCTCAAAATACCACAAAGATAATTTATTATAACATGTTAAAATTGACGTGCCATTTTTGTATGTGTCCTTTTAAATGCATATGAGCTGATCTCTGCACTAAATGGGAGTGTCGTGGTTGGATAGTGCAGATTAAGGGGCGGTATTATCCCCTTCTGACATCACAAGGGTAGCCACATTTCAACTACTTACTTTTTCCACTGCTTACAGAGAATGGTTAACTAAAACTAAGTTACTGTGTTGATCTTTTTCAAATGTTCTAGTTTGAAAGAAAAGAACTGGTGACCTAATTATAGCACTTAAACATGGAAAAGTCAGATTTTCATGATATGTCCCCTTCAACAGAAAAACATAAGTGAATAAATTGGTGCAACTATTTGTACATTTCTTTTTTAAAGATAAAAATATAACGCAAAGAAATGACAATTTTTAGAAGAAAGCATTTTCTCTTTTCCCTTACTGTACATAATTCATTAGCTGAGACTTTTTCTAAAATGATATTTCATGGTAACAACCTTAAAACCTAACAAAGAATCCTCTGCCATGGTTGGCAGATCGTTGGTCGAATAATCCCAGAGCTCACTCCATCAACACTTATCAATGGTCAGGTGAACCTTCTGACATCCTATCAGGACATCCTATCAGTGAATCACTGGTTCTGGGAGAGCGAGAGGGTTTAGGACAGGTCTCATTACCATCTTTAGTGGATTAAAAACACATGTCTGTAAAGCCAAAGACCCTTATTACCAACCTGGACAGAAGATCCACCAGGATCATTCGACAGGCGACAGCACCTGCCCTGTCAAAAGTTAAGTCTGCATGCGCTACATTGGTCCCTTAATCATTGTCAAAAAAATAAACCCAGTCACCTACATTTAGCTCAATCCTTATGTAAACCTGTTAATATAAAGCCATATCCTTACACTGTTTATCTTATTCTCCCACAACTATTCACAGATTATGGCATGGGGAGGGAGAGTTGACATGATAAAAATGACTTTAACATTGTAAGTTTAAGACAGAAAAATATGCATGCATTTTTGGTGAACATTTTCTATGCCAGTATTTATAATGCTTTATAAGCTGACAAAGACCACTCACAAATATTATGATCATAAACCTTTTTGGTTGTTTACAAGAAGATTTATGTATTGGTGACTTGGAAAGCAATGCTGGGTCAGCAATATATTCGTTTTAAGCGATAGTTCACTTTAAAATGAAAATTCTGTCATCATTTACTCATCCTCATGTTGTTCTAAACCTGTATGAATTTCTTTTTTCTGAAAAACACAAAAGAAGATATTTTGAGAAATGATGGTAAACACACAGCAGTAGGTGACCATAGACTTCCATAGTAGGAATAAAAAAATATAATGGAATTCAATGGGTATCAACTGTGTGCATACCATCATTTATCAAAATATTTTCTTAGTCATTTATCACAATACTTCAAAATATTTTTTCCTACTATGGAAGTCTATGGTAACTTACTGCTGTGTGTTTACCATCATTTCTCAAAATATCGTTTTTTGTGTTCTTCAGGAAAAAGAAATTCATACAGGTTTATAACAACATGAGGATGAGTAAATGATGACAGAATTTTCATTTTAAAGTGAACTATCCCTTTAATAAAAAAGGTATCAAGTGGTCATTAAGCTTGAATTTTTTTACGTTTTTGTACTAAACATTTTGAATGTCATTTCCAAATCATGCTTTTTTAAACCGGGCAAAATAACATAATGTGTTTTAACCATCTGACCAAAAATACTGATATATCAAGTCCTGTTAAAATTCAAATAGCCCAGCCCCAAAGCAATGTCAAGATATAAAGTGTGTAGTACTGTATGTGAAGTTCATCATGTGATATAAATCATCATACCATTTAAAGTTGTAACCACAAATAGATATTATAATGAATTGTAACTGTTGCTACAATTATTATTGCATTGCATTAATGCATCATACATCCAGAAAGTGTTAATACAATTTTATGAAAAATATAATTTAGGATTTAATATCTTACAGTTCAATGTTTTTTGTTTTGTATTTTTAAACACTCTTGGTTTGGCATTGTGATAAGGAAAGCTTTAATAAAATATGTTTTCCAAGGATATAACACACATACACTACAGAATATTTTTATTTGATTCTTATTATTGAATGTTAAATTACATTGCTCCTTTAGTCTACGAAAAAGGTCCATATCAGAAATAGAAAAACTACAATTCAGAATAACTGAAAGTTTGAACTTAACACCAAACGAATAAACCTAAAAAGACAAAGAGAAATTAATATTTAGCCCTGCCAATGAAACAATAGCAATTCCATTAATATAGTGCTTACATTTATTAGACCACCTGCCTATTTGTCTCAGATCATCCAGGGTTTTTATTTTACCCAAAATCGAGCCGGCACATTCAGAAATTAATCAAGCCATTCATTATCATTCAACCATTAAAAAGGACTGCAAGTATTAATAATAATAATAATAAAGTGCCTTACTTTTTTCCTGCCATTTTTATAAAACTAAGTAAATAAAAAAATTCATAGATAACAACAATTATATTTAAGCATTAGAAATACTATTGTGACTAAAGAGCTTATAAATATGAGTGGATTAACTATTACAGAAACATAAAATATTTTGGTTAATTAAGTTTAGGGCAGCTGTGGCACAAACCTCACACTGGGTGGTGGTCTAGTAAATTTTTTAAGCACTGTATATAAAAAAAATTATATTTTAAAGGTGCAATATGGAAAAATTCACATTACATTTCCCAATTACATATTGGGAGTACATAAAAACATTAGTGCCCAAAACGGTTTTATGCCTTACGCAGTTCACTATATGATTTACTATAAGCCTACAAGGACGAATTTGATTTTGATTGGACCCTGCAAGTAGGCTGCAATTTTTGTTTCAACCACAGATGGCACTACAGAGGCAAACATTTCATAATGCACCTTTAATAAATTCTATTTAAAAAAAAAACTATACAAATCAATTCATATTTAATCTTTTAAGTTTAAGTTGATAATATATTCAGGAATCATTCATGACGAGGTCTGCACTCCACTAATTTCCATCGGTTCTTCCAACTCTGGTCCATTTGACTGGTTAGAGTTTACTTTATTCTTGCACTCATGGTTCTCCTCTGACCTAACATTCATAACTTCTGCTGATGTCTGTTTATGAGCGGTCACTCCAGATCCGTTCTTAAAGTCAGGCGTGGGAATATTTTCAGACTGTGGTGGCGAACAGGGTCTAGGACTGTCCGTCACTGTACTTTCTTTGTTTGTGCCTGAGGTTGCTTCGTGAAAGTTTTTCTGGTCCGACTGGCATGCGCCTGGACAGATTAAACTGTCCATCTCATCCAAGGACTCGCTGCATTCTTCTGAACTTGTGCTAGAAGTAGCGGCGCATTCCAACTTTTTCTCGGAGGCCTCTTGGTCTGGTTCAAGCTCAAGATTTTTAGGAGATTCTTTAGGGACTTCACTCAGCTCGCTGGCTTTGATTTTATCATCTACACCATGTTGGTCTTCAACGCAGCTTGGTTCATCAATAGGTATGGAGTTGTCCATCTCACCATGGTCAACGCTGGTACCATTTTTAAGAGGTAAATCAACAGAGGACTCATCTAGAATTGGCTTGAGATCTTCTGAAGAGCATTCAGACAGTTTTACTGAATCCACACTGATCGCGGAGTCATCTTCAACATGCTTTATCGTTTCTATAACATCATCACCTGGCTTATTATATTTTTGCTCGCTTGTGGTTTCTCCATCTTTATTTTTATGCCTTACAAGACCTTCATCATTTGTTGCACTCTCTCCATTGCCAACTAAAGAGCGTTTCTTCTTGAAGCGTTTCTGGATTTTTCTGGGGCACCAAACGAACTTGTCTTTGGGCTCAAAGTGCTGAAAAGCAAACCGGATCAGCTTCCTACGCTCACGTTTTTCACGCACGGCAAACAGGAAGTAGTCAAGCACGCTGCGTTTAACACTGCTAAGCGTTTTTCTGACAAGGGTCTCCTCAAGGAAAAAGCGAACCAGAGGTGCTTGGAAATGCTCAAAGCCAAGTTCTCCTAGACTTTTTAATATCCTTGTAATCCGAAGGTTATTGTGCATGTTCCTAAAAGCAAAAGAGAAAAGGTATATTGATATTTATATTAAGAAGAAAATATATGGTTATTTATAAGTGGTGCGTGAGCGAAATTAAACAAAAAAATTGTGTGAGCTCTTTAAACCAACACATCCAATGAAAGGCCTATTATACTATTATAACTACAAATTTTATGCAGTGGCCAACACTCCAACACAAATTTCACATGCGACAGTACGCATCACAATCTATGGCCTTGTACAGACTTAAAAATGTGAAAAGCGTGACAACCGCATTTAAATCCCCTAAATGTTTGTTTCATGTTTGTACGGAACAAGACTTACTTCCGGAAATGCAATGATTGACACAGATGTAACCATAGGCTAGCAAAGTTCTGCAGTCTTGCATGGATACAATTTTACTGCTTTGACCAATATAATATTAAAGCATTATGTTCTGCAATTTTAAGGTGCAATTTGTAAGATATTTGCAGTAAAATATCCAAAAATCACTAGGCCAGTGTTATATATTTTGTCTGATTTCTATCAATATCTGTAATGTTAGAAAACAAAGAACAGGAAAACATGGAACCCGGCCACTGGAAGCAGCCGAGCTCAGCACCTTATCACTGAAGACACTGATTTTTTGATGTTACCTTTTCCTTTATTTAGTGTAGAAAGAAACTGAATGAACACAGCAATGAAATCTACACCTTATATTTACATACACTTTTATATTATGTTTTATATGACTAATAAATTAGGTGGCTGAACTTCTGTACTGTAACTCACCTTTCTAGATTGGCAAATCTCTCTCTCCAGTTCTCAGCTCGCTTAACTTCCCCAGTTTCTCTGTTAACCAGCTGTATTCCATAGAAACCCAGCATGAGCTCATACGAATCAACAAGACGACTCTTGGCTTCTTCATTTTCTTTAAATGCCTGCAGACAACACAACCAGTAACGGAGAGCAAATTTAATGGAGCGCAAATGAAGACTTGTTTAAGATTCCTGCATCTCAATTGTTTATCCACTCATTTTAATCGGTGATATATGTTTTACTACAAACCACAAAAATAACCCCATCTTTTCAGGGGCACACAAGTAATATTTTTTAGTAAGGCATGTTTGTTAAAGGGACACTTCACCCATTTGCATTAAGCTTTGTATAGTTAGAACCCCAGTCATGTTTTTGAATGGTCGTGCATCATTTCCTCAGTTGCCGCTGAGACAGGAGAAATACAGATTTCAGTGTTGCACTTCCTTCTTTCAATGATGTAAAAATCATCATTTTGCATCATAGAAAGAAGGAAGTCCAATATCTTTGTTGAGGGGGTGAGACTACAAACACCCCTTTTCCTCGGTCAAATAGTCACCAAATTCTAAATGTATGTTACATTTCGACTTCAAATATGACGCACTTTCAATAAAGATTAATGTTTCTACGGGTGAAATGCTCCTTTAAAACTAGTTATATTTCCTAATTAAACTAAGGCCTAGTCCTGGTTTAAACTAATCCCTGTCCTGGAAACCGCCCCTTAAACGTTGACTTTGATGGTCTCTGTGTTCACTTTAGGAAGAGAAACACATGATGATTTTTATATCATTTGTTTCAAGAACCTCTTTTCTATTATTAGAAAGTAAAAACAGACCATATTAAAATCGCACAATCGGGTCAGTGGAGGGCAAGCCATAAAAATTGCAACGTTAGCCCAGTTCTTATTTTACTGCAGATATTTTTAGTGTCATCTCCAAAATTCCAGGAACAGCTTATCTGTTTTGTAACTTTTTTTAAAGAAACTCGCGCACATTTTGGGAATTTAGCTTATTCACCGTATCCCCCAGAGTTAGATAAGTCCATACATACCTTTCTCATCCACCCGGTGCCGTAAATCTGTCTGATGCACCACCGCTAGCTTAGCTTAGCACAACGAATGGAAGTAAATGGCTCCTGCTAGCATACTGCTCCCAATAAGTGACAAAATAACGCGAACATTTTCCTATTTATGTGTTGTGATTTGTATAGTCTCAGCGTGTACAAATAACAAGGTGATATGAGACACAGCCATCTTTTAACTGTATACATAAAGGGAACTATATTCTCAGAAGGCGATGCACTGCTACTTGGGCGGAGTGATTTGCTCGCAGCACCCGAGAAACCAAGTGGTGAGGAGCAGAGAGTTCGCTGAGAGTCACTCCGCCCATGTAGCAGTGCTTCGCCTTCAGAGAATATAGTTCCCAGTATGTATATGGTTGAAAGATGGCTGTGTCTCATATGACCTTGTAATTTGTACAAGATGTGACTATACTAAGCAAAACATATAAATAAGAAAATTTGGGGAAATTATTTTATCACTTATAGGGAGCAGTATGCTAGCTGGAGCCATTTACTTCCAGTCTTTGTGCTAAGCTAAGCTAGCGGTGGGTGCGTGATGCGCGTCAGACAGAGTTACGGCATGCACGGGGATGTAAAAGGTATGTATGGACTCATCTAACTCTGGGGGATACGATAAATAAGCTAAATTCCCAAAATGTAGGCGTGTTCCTTTAACTATATTAAAACATTGTATAGCTGCTATGTATAAAAAAATCAGTTTTTGTATGCTGGTGCGTGATAAATTGAATATGATTCTGAATGTGATATGCACTCAAAGCTCGTATTCAGAGTGCAACCGGGTACAATGTTTCAGTGTTTCTCTGCTTTTTGGGCATTATATAAATAAACCTGTTTTACAAGAATTTTACAATTTTCCTATACATGTGTGTGTAATAAGCCCTTTTCATACAGAAATTCCGTAAAATACACGTAAAATGATTCCTGGATTTTTCCGGAATAGTTAAGAGTTTTTGTTCGTTCACACTGCCAAGATTACACGGCATCTGATGGTCCCGGAAAGACACGTGACATGTTGAAAGTCCCGCCCTCTCTTCTACGCAGCGTCTGAAGTTTGCATATTATTTATTATTTCTCTCTCCAGAAACAACTCGCGTGCATTTTTGTTTATGATAAGACTACAAAGGAGCGCGTGAATGCACAGTTCTATTCTGGTGAATGATCTCAGCTTCAGAGTGGATATTTGACAAGCTCCCTGATTTCTGCTTTGATACAGTTTTCAGACATTTCTCATCGTGATTGTTTATATGCATTTAAAACCCGCATTTTGAGGAGCTGAACAATATATCTCGTTGGGATGACATGCGGGTATTTTCGTTTATTATAGCTCAAATGAGCACGTGACGCGATATTCTTTTATGCTGCTGAATGATCTCCGTTTCAACGCAGTAAGTAACGAGCTAACTTACCTGATATCCGCTTCAGTCCAGTTTGCTGACATTTCTCGTAGTGAATGTTGTAAATCCCTGATTTTAAAGAGTTGAACCAACTTCATGTTGCCATGACACGCGCGTCCTCACTACGGCACGTGCGTCATTGTTTATGCGTCTCATATATCATTTCCTGATAACTGCTTCAATCTAGTTTGCAACATTTCTCGTGGTGAATGTTTATATACATGTTATCTCTCGTTGTAAGGAGCTGAACCATAACTTGTGTTGTGATGATGACGCGCGCGTCCTCACTTCGACACGCCCTTTATGGCATTGTTGTTCACACAGAGGGTTACCCGCGTATCTTACTAGGTCCTCTTTCCGGCAACGATCCCAGAAGATTAACGGAACGAGTTTTTGTTCACACAGACGCTTGTCTGGCAATTTTACGGGTATTTTCTGGGACCAGAGGTCTGTGTGAATGAGGTTATATATTACTGAAAACCGGAGAATCTCTGCTTTCACGTGGTATACGAGACATAGACAAATTATGGTTCAATTGCGTTAAATATAAGCTTGTTTTAATTTGGAAATTCTTAAAAACATTATTTTCTGTTTTTGATTATTTGAAAGTTTCTGCTAATATGACAATTAAGAGGGAATGAGTGCTTATTGCATTTACAGGTTTTTAAAATGCATTTGGTGTGATCGTCCCCTTACTCTGTCAGTATCAAAAGATCAAGGTGATATTTTCAGCTAATGTCCATTACTTTATTTAAAATAAAATAAAAAATGGCAAATGACCGAAAAATGACTTTTCACATATACAGTATATGCTAATGGTTTTTGGATATTTAAATGCAAAAATCTTACATATTATGCCTTTAATGATAAAAAGCTTTGTTTTCAGCAATCACAATGCAAGCATGCAGGTTCAATAAGCGGCAGATTACATGGTAGGGTCAATTACCTCATGACCTTTATGACTTTAAGGTGATTTTAAATATTTTATCACAAACTCACCTGGATTTCCTTCTTGGTGAGCTCTGCGGCCATGTAGTTCACCCCTGGCTCCCGCAAAGGAAACAACCTAAGAGTAAAAGAACATTCATTAAATTAGTAAAAGTCCAGCTAAAGGTCAAACAAATATTGTTAAACATGAAGATAGAATTAAATGAATTAATTTCTTACCACTGAATGTAGGAATGAACTCTCTCCAGTCTTTTGTAATCAGTTTTCCACTCTGTGTGAAATGTCTCAATTGACACATCTAAAAAATACAATATGTAGCAAAATATGAGCTCACAGTATGATAAAGCTCAACTCTGACATTATTTGTAGAAGAAGAGAAATTTCGGAGCATACCATCAGGTGAAGAATTAATTTTATTCAGATAGAACTTTAAATTAGTCATTCTTTCTTCTGGGCATTCTTCTTCTGTGATATTCTTAGAGATGATCAAACAAACATGACATTGTTTTAATCGTTTTAAAACAGACTTTATACAAAATGCATTTTCTAGTTAGTTTTAGTTAAACATTCTTACTGGATATTCATGCCTGTAGTTCTGCATGTCCTTGGCTGCTCTGAGGTTTCTGGAGGAAGAGTTGGACCACTGAAATGAATAAAGAGACAAACTTTAAATTTAACTTCCTGTTTAAATCTAATACTTTTTAACCTATGACTTCTAGTTCATTAGCTGCATTAACACAGTATAATCTGACTGTATACTGGATACTTAACCATTGTATGTTTAAATAGGACAATAAAGCTGCAATCTTTGAAATCAGTGTTGAAAACTGTCGCACATTTGTGTGCTGTGAATGGTGAAGCGTCTAGCTTGTTCTTACCACAGTTGCTTAGAGCTTAAAGGTGCAGTGTGTAAATTTTAGTGGCATCTAGTGGTGAGGTTGCGAATCGCAACAATGGCTCAGTAAACTGCTCACCCATCGCTTTTAAAACGCATAGAGAAGTAGGGCTGGGTATCGATTCAGATGTTCCAGATCGATTCGATTTCTATTCCCAAGCTTTAAATCGGTTCAATTTCGATTCTCGGTTCAATTTTCGCTTCAGGTTCTTGGATTCTCGATTCAACTCAATGAATATAGATTTAATACAAATACTATATTAATAAAAAAGAACAGTGAACAGCAGTTTACAAGTAGGTAATTAATAAAAAAATTAAAAGCCACAACACTATCATCGTCATCTTGCTTGCAAAATCTAAAACGTTTCCATACCTGACTTTTTATGTGAAGGTGGCATCAACGTTGATGAAGCACCTGAAACTGCCATTTTAAGCACTGAATGAATGAATGAATGACAGGCTCACCCTTCGCTCCTTGGTAACATCGCGCAAGGCAAAAAAAAGGGTGACATCAAGTGAAGAAGACTAGTAATTAGATTAACGTTAATCTTACGTTCAATGTTTGCGGAAATAAATATGAAAGAAAAAAAATCGATTCGGCTCTTTTAGAATCGATTTTGATTCGACCACGTTTTAAAAAACGATTACTCAAAAAATCGAGGTTTTTTGCCTAGCCCTATAGAGAAGCTACGGTAGACGCCACCAGACAAACAGGTCATCTTCAGAGACAGCTTCGTAAAAAAAAGTTCTGTAGAAAGATGGCGGCACAAAATGGCGACTTCCATGTAAGGGGACCCTCAGTATAGGGCTGGGCGATTCGTCCCCATAAAAAAATCTGAGATTTCATAAAAAAAAATCTGAGATTTTTTTATAAAAAACTCGATTTACGATTCGAATCGATTTTTTCCCCCAACCCCATTTAAAACAAAATAATTGCAAACTGTATATATTTTTAAAATATATATTTATTATATTTAATTAAAATGCATCAACAAAAAATTGGGAAGGAATGAAGATTTGGCGAATGCAAAATGTATGTCAGTGTTTCCCACAGATCTGAAATTTACTTGTGGTGGTAGCTGGTGAAAAGGGCAATCATTATTATCCACCGACAAAAAAATGGTCTACTATACATGTGACACAGAACTAATAATGTGTGACACAACACAATACTTTGAATTATTGAACATTAAAATTAATATTACATTATAGTTCATTAATCTAACCACCCCAAACTTTCTTTGTCAGGAACAAAGCTGACACTGTTTGTCAAAGCACCACAAAAACACTTGATGTTTTTGCACTGATATATGAAGCAATTTGATGACCCTTTTTATCAAACTCAATTATATACAATACTATGTATACTATAGCCTATATAGACAGTGCAGGTCTATAGATTATAAATGTGACTGATGTTATAATGTTAATAACTTCTATAAGCACTTTTACTGCTTCTGCTTTCTATTTCTCTTTTGCCGATTAAAAAAGCTTAATCCACTAATTATTTCAGATTTAAAAGTTTACTTGCTGTCCCGATGACAGGCTTTACATTACAGCTTAGCGTTTTTTTTATATCCTGAGTCAGCTTTAGCTTTGCTCGTTCAGTGCAATGGGCTTGACATTAGCACTGCTTTTTGCTACAATCTCTGTGCAAACTTTTTAGATTTTAGAAAAGATATGGTCTATTAATAGTATAGATTAGATTATTAAAAAATGGATTAAAGAAAATGCAGCGCGTGGTCGCAAAAAGAGCCAGTTGTCATCACCATAGAAACCGGAGGCACGCTGAAACTTCACTCGAGCTTTAGGTAGCGCTCACGGCCGTTCTCCGGTCGAATCGGGTTTTACACCCAATATTAATCATACTTGGGACTCAAAGTAATAAACTAGGACCGACCCGGACCAGATTGACCATTTCGAATATAAACCCGGAACCGTACAGGTCCTCTCAGGGAAGAAAGACCTCTAATGGTAAAACTCTGCTCAAGTTCAGAAACATGAAAGGATACAATGTGACACTGAGCTTGCTTCGCGTCACACCCAATTCATTGAGAAACGAAGAGCACGTGAACGCACACTCAACAGGAGAGACACAATGTGCTTGCACGCAAAATGAAGCCAACTTGGATGCTATAAACACATATGCACATAAGCATATGCGACCATTTTGGTCGCAGTGTAGTTCCCTGGCTGCTCAGTTACCTCAGTATGTGCTGCAGTTGATCCAGTTTGCCGCGCTGGATGATGAGTTTATGATGCGCTGGATAATGAGTTTATGACGCGTGCATCTTCACGGGCTCTCTCAACAAAACACGGGTCATCCCGTTGAGTTCAGAAAATACGGAAATTCGTAAAGTGATTTTTTTTTTCCTGGGCGGGTCGCAATTTACCTGGGCGGAATGCCCAGTAGAGCCTATGTTTGGGAAACACTGTATGTACTGCGCTATACTGCAGAGGGGGAGAATTTTTTTTTTTTTATCGATTTTTTGAAAATATAAATCGATTTGACCTGCCAACTCGATTTTAAAATCAAATCGATTTTTTTCCCAGCCCTACCTCAGTATGTTGATAAAACCGTCTCATTCTAAGGTAATAACACATAAGGGTTCATTATGAAAGGTCTTCATGCACCCCTGATTACTATATAGTTTTGTCTATTATCATTTCTGTCAAGAGATCCTTCTAAAAATTACACACTGGACCTTTAAACTTGTCTTAACTGGTGTGTTTAATCTGAAGTTTTAATCATGTGGGGAAGGTCAAAACATGTCAGTATATTAGGTGTACATCTGGGGAATCACCTGTTGTTAACCCTTATGTTATTTTGGGGATGTTTTCATCCACTAGGGGTGCTTTTGAGTCCTAATTTGGCCACAACTTTCTCTGTGTTTCAGCAAATGGAATGATTTTTGATCAACTGTGCAAAAATAATGACATGTGCAACAAAAGCTTATAGGGTGTCAGACTCATAGATTTGGATAATTTATAGTTCAGATGCTCTTTTTAAAATATTTTGGGTCAACTTCTGGCACAGCTTTAAAGCTGAAACTTATGAAATCCTATCAGAGGTCCAGAATGTCATTGAAACACATCAGTGGCTTTGCTGTCATCAGTACTAAACATAAGGAAATGGGCAGGTATCATCATTAGTGAACCCTCTCACCCAGGCCACAACCCTTTGTGCTTCTACCCTCAGGCAGATGCTACAGATGCCTATGCACCAAAGCCCAATAATACAATAGTTTCTTCCCACAAGTCATCTCCACCTTAAACATTCAGCACACCCACACACATTAATACACATTTATTTATTACAGTAAGTGAAAGTAAGCTACCCTAAGCTCTAAAACCACAAATTCCTGTTTCATTTCTATAATACGACTTATATATCATCTGCGCCTCCGCTGCAAGCAGCAGATGACGTGAAGATCAGACGCGAAATACCCACTTCCGGTCAACGTCTCATCGACAATGTAGAGGAAGTAACGTTAGCTAACATGCTAAAGTGCTGTAACCCAATCGAATAATAAACAATAACAACGATAAAGTGAGAATCACAGAATAACCCATGAAATTTGTTTAATCACGCATTGTATGGTGACGCTCCGCCATTTACCTGAGATTCATGTGAAGTTGGCAAAGCGCCCGCTTAACAACTGCCCGTTTAAGTCACTTATAAATTAAAAACACTATCGTTCGACCAGACCAGGAAGGCAATTTAAAGATTCGTGTCTTAATTGAAAATGAAATCCATATCCTGCAATTGTTTTATGATCAATTAAAGGAAATGAAACCTACGAATGCGGGCCGTGTTTTCTTGCTACGGCCGGTGTTCTCCAGCTCGTCTCCGTCGCTCTCCGTATCCCAGGTGGAGTCATATTCACACACCAGGTCGTCGTCCATACCGAAAGATCATATAAATGCTAATAAACGTGATCGGTAAGCTTATATTTGATGTGCATCCGCACTGCTCCATTAGGTGCGCAAATGTCCGCGGAGCCGCAGCAGCTCACTGACTGCACGCAGCAGCATCACTCATAAATGAGTGGACCTTGATCAGCACTAGCCTACTGCTCTATTTAATCCCTATGTAGCCTACTAAAGCCTGAGGGGGTAATTATTTGCATAATTATTATATGTGAATTCATAGTCACATAATTGTCTCAAAAACATGAAAACTGGGAAATAATGAACATCTAAAACACATCTGAATTTTTTACTAGTGATCATGTCTTTATATAATGCAGTTTTGGGAATGATCTGCTGTTAACTTGGTTTATTTTGCAGAAATGTTTGTTTATAAAGTAGCCTGCAAAAGTATTACTGACTTGATGGCATGTATAACTTGGCCTTGAGCTAGGTTTATTTCCTAATTCATATTGTTTATTTTTTATTAAAGGGTACTCATTAATAGCTGACAACTGTATTTCTACCTCAGTTTTTTCCCTTATTGCTTTTTTAGATCTGTCTGAAAAGCTATGACATGATCCCTTATGACGACTTTGAGGGCCTTCTGTAAGGTTGAGTTGAACACATCTCTGTCACACAGGATCTTTTTACTTCCTGTACTTCATGGGTTACTTTTAAAAAACGTATCCTGGAATATTGCAGATAATAACCATCAATGGTGTATAATGCATTCAGTGCCTAATGTACAGTGTTTTTTTCAAATATGCATAGTAACAACATGACGTTATATTACAACTTACATCTGCAAAGAGAAAGTAAACAGGAAGTGAACTTGAACAAAGTTGCTGTTGGTAAGAATGGTACTCCCAATGCAACTAGTTTCTAAAACACAGAAAATGCTGTCTTTAGACATTTCTAAAAAGTAGATAATTAAAATGAAATGACTCTTATTTAAAACAATAAGCCCCAACTCAATAAACATCATGAAACATGAAAAGTTTTTAAAAGATGTTATATTCTATAGGCCTACATAAACACACATCGCTAGGGAACACAACGTTGTTAAAATTTTACATTTAGTTGAAATGTTGCACAGATATGTAACATAAAAATTTAAGTGTTTTTATAATGTACTTTAAGCAGCATTAAAAAAGTCAGAGAGGTATGGATATGTCTTCTGTTGATAATGTTTCATATCACGCTTAAATAGTAAAATCGTGGGAAAATATGTCATCAGTGCCTCAATGTTTAGTGAGCCATATACCAGTGCCTGAATGTGTGTGCATGATATACTGATGCTCTGCTTGTATTGAGGAAAACTTATGACAGAGATGTGTTCAACTCAACCCTATGGAAGGCCTTCAAAGTCATATGGACCATCTCATAGCATTTCAGGCAGATCTAAAAAAGCAACGAGAAATACAGTGGATAGCTCCAAATTAGTACCCTTTAATTAAAAATAAACAATGACTATTTGAATTAGGGGATAAACTTAGCTTATTAGCTCAAGCGTTCCCAAAGTATGCCATGAAGTAAAGATCTGGTGCCCTGACAGTAAAAGTATTTCAGGAATTCCATAAAGAATTGTACTCTTCTCAAAGCAAAGAGGGTTTTGGTGTATATCACAAATTACTGATGAAGATAGAGAAACCTTAAGCTCACACATAAAGGATATAGCCTTCTTATATCAGGAGGTTTCCAAATATTAAAGCAGCAAGCCCACATGTCTTTGGTGTAGTTTAATAAAGTTTTTTCATATTGCCTGCCTGCCTGTTTTTAAGGATGTTCAAAAATCTGTAAAAATAAGAAACCAGAATTACAATATTCTGCGAATATTAATATCAAGAAATTACTGACCCTTCATGTAGAAGGGTATTTATCCTGCATTTGGAAGAGAAAATGATTAATCATATAATAAAAAGATAATTTTCTTTGTTCAGTTAATTGTTGTTCAGTTATAGTGAGCTTTTTATTTTACGTATTTTATTTTAAAAAGTACATCCCACTGTTTAGGTCTTTTTCACTAATTAGTAGTATATTTCTGATACTCATAGGCTTGTTCGACGCAAAACCGACAGGCAGATGACGTCAAAGTACCGCCAGAGCGATTCGAGAAATCATACGAAGCCTAATTTCGTTTTGCTCTCGCGGTACTTTGACGTAATTCGCCTGTCAGTTCTAGCGGCGCTACAGGAAGTCGAACAAGCCTCGTGTAAATTAATGCAGTTTTCGATACAGTGCGGATTTCGATTGGGTTGTGACGTTAAGGAGCCGCGAGAGCATAGCTTTATGATCAGTACAGCATTGCTCTAAGCGGTGTCATAGCACGATCAATATGCGCAGCTCCTGGCCGTTTCTCAATCCGAAGGATGCAGCTTCCGGAGGTCGCATATCTAGGCTGCTTACGTCATCAAGGCTGTCTTATTTAAAAATACTAACAATTATAAAATCGACTATTAATCGTAAATGTTTGTAATATGCTTATGACTTGCGATTGTTATACTCAATTAACTTAAATAATCCAGGCTTGATGACGTAAGCAGCCTGCATATGCGGCCTCCACAGGCTGCAGCCTTTGGATTGAGAAACGGCCATAGTAGCGACAACGCCTTTGCTTTGGCAATCCTGAAAGGGCAGAGAAAAGCAACGGATATCACATGACATCCTCGGTGATGTGTTACTCACATCAGTGTTTTATTTTTAGAGATATTTGATATTTTACAATCATGGAATAATGACACGAATAAACGTTTTCAGATACAAGCGTAAACATTTATACATGATTAAAATAGTTTTATGGTAGCAATCATAACTTGTGGTGCCTTTAAGCCCCACCCACCAACTGGTGGGGCCCGTATCACGCATCTATTTATGTGACTGGATGTGGTCCATCAATGTTCGGATAGTAGCAGCATCATGGCAGGAGTGAAAGTCGCACCGATGAGACCATTGAAGGATTTCTTTCCTGGTGTTGATCAGTTTGCCAAACCTGATGTATCTGATTTGAGCAAATGGAATAACAGAGTGATCAACAATCTACTTTATTATCAGACGAATTACTTTGCTGCGGCCATCGTCGTGTTATTGATTGTTGGGTAGGAAATGTAGCTTAATATTTGAAATGTGTGTACACATCATATCATGTTTGTCATGTTTACTTGGTATATGCATATCTTTATAGTCTGTATAGAAGCTGGCATGAATTGCGCGATCAGTTTAGACTAAAATATATTGCGTTTAGAGCTGTCAATTTCATTTCATCAATTTAAGGCAACGTTACAGATACCGCAAATGTGAAATGCTTCTGGTTATAATCGCTGGAATGTGGTTTATGTGGACCCACCCTGCTGTAGTTGGATGTTTATTGTCATGGAAACTTAAAGGCCTTTTGTTTTCAGCTGTCTAAATGAAGTAAATGAGTCACTTGCTATGTGAGCAACTAAACCGATAGATTGACAAGTTGTGACCAAACTTTAAGAGCTTTTAGTGTCTTACAAACCCTAAGAGAGATATATCACCTTTAAATAAATTTGCTAACTAAATTTTTTTTAAGTAGGCTATCTATAAAGTACTTGAACACGGTGTTTTTCTTCGGAAAACTTTTACTTCACTACATTTTAAAGCATTGAATATTTTTGCATTCGACTATTACATTTAATAAAATTTCGTTTAATTCCTAAGTACATTAAAATCTAGTGTGTTTCCTCAAGTAAAAGGAAGTAAAAGTTGTATTGATTACTTGATGTACTTGTTTATGAAATATAATTGGGTAAAAATATGATATTATGCTTTGGAATGTAGTGAAGTATGTTTAAAAAACCCTGATAAAGTACAAAAAATATAAATAACTAACAAATATAATGTATAATTTTGTACAATAATTTGTCTGCAAAAATGGACACAAAATACAAACAGGTTAAAGGTTGATTAGTAATCGAGGAAATATTAGAATGCACATTTCAAATATGTTTATATACATTCCTACTTAAAGGTGCATTGTGTAACTTTCAGAAGGATCTCTTTTGACAGAAATGCAATATAATATCCATAACTATATTATCAGTGGTGATTAGGGGTGTCACGATTCTCCAAATCCTCGATTCAATTACATTTTCGATTCTAATGTCACGGTTCGATTCTCGATATATATATATATATATATATATATATATATATATATATATATATATATATATATATATATATATATATATATATATATATATATATTTTGAAAGACAAAAATTATATGCCTTCATTATTATTATAATTATTATTATTATAGTTTCACATTAACATGCACATTGCGTGCTTTTCCTCGCATGGGGGTTTGTGGGCTTTACTTACACGAGAGAGCATTTCCTGCCAGCTGAGGCAAACTATCCCTTTTGTTTAAAATGTAACCCGCTGCATCTTGGCGCCTCTCTCACTCTCATGCACGTTTGACAAGCCGACCGTACGTGACATGGGGGCGTGGCAGCATCGACGATCCCATTTTTTTTAATTCGAAGTTCGAGGTTGTGACTTAATTTCGATCGATTTCGATCGAAATCGTGACCCCCTTAGTGGTGATTAATGACCTTACATAATGGACTATATTGTTTTTATTGCCTCAGAATGAGCTGTTTTTATCTACATACACCGCAGGTCCCCTTACATGTAAGTCACCATTTCGCTCCATCATGTTTCTACAGTAGCCCTAAACGGACAAACTGCTCTACAGACACGTTTTGTCTAGGTTGCGTACACACAATTTGGTGCGTGAGATGCGTGTACGGACGTTTTTATGAACAAATAAAAAACTTATTTTCGTACATTTTGAAGAAATGTTGTTACTTATTTAAAAACAACTACTACAACATACGCCACTCCAGGCATGTGGTCCATTATTAATATGACCTTAGCAGGATTGGCTATTGTTTAAGGCCTGTTCTGGTATAGTTTATTTTGATTTGTGTTTATTTCTTGGTATATTCATTAAATAATTACTTTTGAATTTGTGTTATGCGTATTAATATTTACTGCCAGGTAAACCTTGCAAAATATTTTATTTAAATAATCTCAACAATGTGTGAGAATGATTTCATGAAACAAACAAAAATGTATGAGAATTAAATGTCAAAGCACTAAAACAGGCAATAAATCACCAAAGCACCAAAACAGTCAGTTAATCGTCATAACCGTCAAAACTGAAACGCCACAATTTATTAACCATCAGCCAAATTTCATAACCGTGACAGCCCTGGCCTTAATGCCTTCCTGCCTTGGAATGCTTCCTTCAAATGCAGCATTTTAGAGTTTTCAGATGCAGTCATTTTCACATACGATGACATGTTTGTCCTGTAGTGACTACCATATGCGTTTTAAAATTGAGGGGTGAGCTGTTGGTTGCATTTCTCAATCTTACCACTAGATGCCGCTAAAATGCACACACACCACTTTTAAAATACTAAATAAAGGTCTCCCAGCTGTTCTTCTGTCTCGTCAGGCCTTATATGAGCAGACTCAGAGCTGTTTTCTTTGCGAAGAGAGGAAGTATTATGTGGTGGGCAGGAACTATGGCCAACGCGTTTTGGAGAAAGCATATGTTCCATAATGACATTGAGTACGTTTACATGCACAGAATAAGCGGATAACTATAAAAAAACAGCTTATTATAGAAAACTGTTTTCATGCGTTTACATGCAAATCAATAAACCGGCTATGCAGTCAACTGCGTTTACATGGGACTTGGAGAATTATCAGTTTTCTCGCAGGCAGTGACGTCACCACCTATAGTACATAGTAGTCGATCAAAAAGCCGACGGCATATCTGTCTTAAGCTGTACTGTTGGATCTCTTCTCAGGTCTTCAGAACCTGTAAATGTAACATGAGCTTCTATTTTAACAGTTTCTCTGCCAACTGCTTTAGTCGAGCGGAGACTTTTATGCGTTACTTTGCGCTTACTTCCGCTTGTGACGTTTATCTTTCATACGCGGGGACATGCGCACATGGACAAAACCGTGAGAAAGCGGGTTAAGGTGTTTACATGCCACGCAAAATCGGCGTAATGAGCAAAAAACTACCTGTGCCAATCGGTTTTTGCTTACGCCGTTTATGGGCTTTCCCCGATAAAGGAAAACCGTTTTACCCGTTTACATGACCCCACACGTTATCAGTTTATTGAGCATAATCGGCGTAAGACTGTGCATGTAAACGCACTCCGTATCACACCATTTCAGTTGATTCACCTAATTAAAATAAATCAAAGGAATAATAAATAAATTATCAAAACAATGCAAATGGATAAAATAGCTGTGCTTCATTGTAAGCAAACCATTGCTATGGACTTATAAACATCTCTATGATTATTACCACTGTTGTACATTAAATAACCTGATCTCTATGGTTTTGTGAATTTTGCAGGTTTTTGAACCCCTTGGGCATGCTTCTTGGTGGTGTAGTTGTAGCTGCGGTCTTCATGGGCTCTGTATGGGCAGGAGAGAACCAGGCTATGATCAAGAATTTTAAAAAGAAGAATCCATCTCTGTTTGTGGTTGCTGTTTTGGGAATCAGCTACTTCCTGCTGTCGATGTGTGGAGGAGTGATTGTGCTTCTTTTTGGTATTACATTTCCCATGCTATGTGAGTATTAGATTCCCTAACTTCATTAATTTTGATGAGATGTTAGCTACATGAGTGCGGCGGCCATTTTCAAGCAGGGTGTCTGAGTATAAAGCAACACTAAAAAGTTATTAAAGGAAAAGTTTACCCAAAACTGAAAAATCTGCCACAGATCTATATAGTACCCAAAGTATTTTTTAACAGCTTTTTCTTTTTTGGCGAGACCGCCTTTTTGGGTACTAAATTAGCTCCTACTCCATAGTAGTGTCTAACCAGCAGATCACAAACTAGTGGTGACGTAAGTGTAAGTTTATTGGTTGCTTATCAAGAGTTTTTGTTTGTGAGGTTTACTGTTGTGTTTCAATTTGTCAGTGTGTCTTATCCACGCTTCTCTGAGAC
Source organism: Paramisgurnus dabryanus (assembly GCF_030506205.2). Lineage (NCBI taxonomy): Eukaryota > Metazoa > Chordata > Actinopteri > Cypriniformes > Cobitidae > Paramisgurnus > Paramisgurnus dabryanus. Next base: position 26,111,748 of record NC_133357.1, read on the forward strand.
TTCGCAACATGAAGAACAAGTTGGAGAACAAGATTGAGGGTGTTGGCCTAAAGAAGACGCCAATGGGAGTCATAATGGATCTTCTTGATCAGCAAGAAGAGAAAATCAACAAAGTCCAGGATTTCTTGGAGAGTAAGCTGAAAGATTAAGCATCAGTACCATCAACATTTTTTTATTTTGAATGGTTTATTGTTGTTGTCAGATATTTGACCACCACATGGCACTTTTGAGATATCCTTTGAATATACCAAAGTATGACAATGCATAAACATAAGCTTTTATCCCTTAACCATTAAGTATGGTGAAGTGTTAAAGCTATTTAATGCTGTTTTTATTTCTTGCTATTGTGAAAAACTGTCCGTTAAACTGTATTTTTGTCCGAAATAGGCATTTTAAATTAATCACAAACCCTTTGTGCTTGCACCTCTTATTGTAATTTTGTCTATTTTTGTTTACATAGAAATGATCATAAATATGTATGCGATGTAAAGCATGAAAATATTTATATAGACAATTACAGAAAGCACTTTGATATTTTAGTTTAGTTGTGTGCACCTCTTGCCAGGTTATATGTTTTGTTGCCATTTTAATTAAAAGTAGAAATGAATGTAATAAAATTTGAATTTGGATAAGTATGGGCACATTTCAAACCGTAACATTGCCTTTGGCAGAAATCAGACTTAATAATAGACTTAAATATATCATATTTTCCCACTCTTAAAGCTTAAGGATGGTGAAGGCCATTAACAAAAGATTTTATTTGGTCTTCTGATTTTTTTTTTTGCTGCTTATATTTTGACTGCAGATAATAACAAAATTAAACATGGTAACCTTTAAATTATTTGTATGTATTATTTGCTAAATTCTTTTTATGGCCCAAGCACGCTGGGGTGAGAGTGAACTTTGTGCAAAGGCCCCTATTGCTTTCTAAGGATTTTTTTGCTAAGGTTGGGATCATTTTGGAATACTTGACATGCTCAAAAAATTGTCACATGCGTCAACATAGACGTCCATTGGGCATCAGCAAAGGTTTGCACATGGGTGTGGTGGGGGCTGTGCTACATGTCAAATAAACTTTGTGCAGAGATGTTTTGTTCTCATTGACCCAAACAACTTATGCATTGACAATGGATTTTTAAATATACTTTTATGGCAAGAGATTAAGGGAAAGGGCACGTCTCATATTGATGGCGTACATTGAGTGGCATGTGCTTGTCCGCTTATATTTACCCACTTAAATACATGTGCAGCAGAGGTGCACTAATGTTTTTCAGGAGATATCACTAAAACTTTCACAGTTCTACATCTGCCATGTCTTTGCATTATTCTGGCAAAGATTAAACTAACCTGCATAAATATAAGAGGGCTATTTTAAAATATGTTGTAATTGACACGCTTCCTGCTGCCAGTTCCTGCCACTATAACTATGACTCACAATAGCAGAATCCACGTAAACAACCCCTATTACCATACAAACAGTTTAAAGTTTGATCTAAAACACTTCAAGATATGAAACATTTTCTGTTCTTCTTTTTGCCATTAATTTGTTGCTTCGTCACGGCAACATCTGTTGAGATATTAAAAATCTGTTTGCAAATACATTTTCACTGTCTGCAAATATTTATCCAAATTTAGGTAACAGTCACATAAATCCCCAATCAGAAGAATTTAAAAGTTTACCATATGCACTTTTCATAAAATTTCACGAGTTTGCATTAACATGTAATCGATAGGGAGTGAGATAAAAATTTGGTGTACTTGTTACAATGATAAACAGCCTTCTCGTAGCATCCACAGCAGTGGAACTTAATAAGGAGTGCCACAGGGATTTGATTTAGGCCCTGTCCTTTTTCATTTGTACATGCTTGGTCTAGTAGACATTATCAGAAACCATGAAGTCAAGTTTTGACTGTTAGGCTGATAATTCCCATATCCTCAGAACCTGTTGGTGCCTTACAGTTTTCTAAATTGACAGTTTTCTGTTGAATTCTAATAAGACCAATGTACTAATTAATTAACCGAACACCTCTAAATTTAAAAGAACATTTTAGACATTTCACCATATTTTAACATTTTTTGGACATGCTTTCAGGACGTGGACATGTTTTCAGAGCAGTTTGCTTCCACAGCAGATGATAAAGTATTTAAAGGGGTAATTAAGGCATAGGGTTGATCACAAAAAAATGAAAGCGTGATTTGTAACCCAGTTCCTTATGTATTGCAATACTTTAAATTGTCCCAGAGAAAGATTTGCAGGCATGCCTAAAGCTGACTGTATTTAATACAGGCATCCTTCTATGGTCTCTGTGGTGTGCCTTGTTATGCCGCCTTACCTTTGTCTACCTGTAAGCTCAATTTAACATGTGCTTCAGACATTGGCATGCACCGGAACTGTTTGCATAGCATCAACACTATAAGGCAGTGGGTGTAACACGTAACCTTGTGTACATATCTTGCTAATTACTTAGAAAGCATTAAATGGCCTTGGGCCTTAGTATCTTGTGAGATTGTGTAAGCTGTGTATTTTAAAAGATTGATGATCAAACATATATTTAAGCCCATTTCTCTCAAATAAATTAATTAAATAGTTTTTATCTGTCACACAGGTCACAGTAGGCCATATGCTGTGCAACTTGATGAGGTTTGTGACAAGTTACGTGGCACTTTGGATTGTTTTTCTTATTTGCATTTCGCATTATTTCCTACTGAACAATGTTCTAAAGGGAAAAAAGGTATGATATGCATGGTTTGAATGGCAAGGAAAGACCACTTTGAACTTACCAGTAAACCTAGTATCTTTGTTTTTGCTAATGATGAAATACTTTGTTGTTTGATGACTCTTATTTTAAAATATTGAACTTTTGAGACAACCCTGTGTATCCCAGTATCCTGCATTTATGTTACATTCATGGGTATCTAAATGTACAAATTATAATGGCATGATAAAACATCTGACCTTATTTATAAGCATTTACCTAATTAACTAAACATTTTTATTCTGCATTAGTTAGCTTGATCGAATCCAAACACAAACATTTGTCACATTGTGACATATCAGGTTCCCAAACGCCCTTAAAACTGACAGAGCATCTGGTTTGGCTTGATGATCATTGCCACAGATAAAAGAACTATAAACGTACCACTAGTTGTACCAGTGTTGGGTGCAACTAGTAGCACAACCAGTTGAGCTTGGTTTCTCCAAAGGTTTATCCCACTTCCACACCATTGGAGTTTTGATACCATGCCACTGTCCCCTTTGACCTGACTGGGGGACTGCTGACATATATAATTGCTTTCTTAATATTCATAAATGAATATCGAATTATTATTACAGTTCATAATCATCAGTATCCTTTTCTGATACATTTTCTCGATCCTGTTGTTTTGTTTGAAAAGCTGTCCTGCAACACCACAAATTCTTAAAAAAGCTTGCTGACGTCATAAGAGAAGGATTGCCACAAGAGGGCAGTAGTACATTTTCAGATTTTGATTTAACTCATGGGGGAACAAACATTTATAAGAAAATTATAATAATGCTATATGTTATCTACAACAAAATACCGCAAAACAAAACTTGTTAGTTTATTAGGCTATATACCTGGACTAGTTTATCCTGGCTGTTTTTAGCACACTTTTTAACTAAAACAAAAAGCATTAGCCTACATTTAGCCTAGTATTTACAAAAGTAAATACTTTAATTTACAGTATAATTTGATGGCAAATGAGCTCTCTTACGTGATAGTAAACTCACCTTTGAATACATTTGTGAGATGAGATTTTTCTGATTTTTACAAAAAAAAAAAAAAACTAACATCTCAAGTCTTACAATCTCATGACATTTTAGCATTTTACATTGTGTGAAGATATTTTCTTACTTGCTCCAGGACATGTTTCATCTTTAAAAACATACATGTATCTCTAAATTAACCTGGCTTCACATCACATTAGGTTATATTAATGAAAGTAATCTCTAAGGGTCATATAAGTTATAACAAACTGCATTTTTACTTTATCATTGATATACTCAACAATTTTAAAGTAATAATGAAATAACCTACTTAAGAAATAATAGGCTACAGTCTGTGTAATAGAATCAGATATGTGTCATATACTGTACAGAATTACAAATGAATTTACATTCAAACTGTTCACAAACGTCAAGCGATTCTGCACGGATGACGCGCGCCTGCGCAGATCACATTTCTCCTGAGCAAGACCAGTGCTGGTGAGAATAAATTTAATATCTGTTCCCATTCACTTTACGCACAATTCATGGTAGGACTTTACAGATTAATGTAATTAGGTATTCCCGTGCATGTGTTTTTGTATAGATGTTGATGGCGAGCGTTTATCGTATCTGTCCTTAATGCAATTTATTAAATAAAGCCTCTTAATTAGCCGTTAAACTGTGGTTGCCATGGGATTAAAATATGTTTTTAAATCGCCCGATCCACTTACGTCTATTGGTTATCTGTCTAATTGTATTAAAATTAGAGGTGCCTTTAATAAATCAACCTTTCGGTCGACATTTGCAGGCTTGAAGGAGCGGAATTAAATAATGAACGGTTCTCCTATTTTACAGTTTACCGCACAAGATTAGGAGCTACCGCCATTTTGTATTGCTTTAGTTAGAAATATTTGAGTAGAGGATGCGCTATGCACCATCACCATTCATTTATGAACTACAGTATGCCTCATTTTCACTATCATCACTATCATTGATGGATTATGCATCATTATCTTCCATCAGTTTCTTTGTTCATAATCACTTTCAATTCCATTACCACTATATCTCTCAAATATGATCACCAACACTGTCAAATTAATATCATCATCTACTTTTCATTTATGCAAGTTGTGCATACTCTCCCCAACATCATCATCACGACCATTAGTTATTGGATTATGCATTATCATAATATTTACTATCTGTTAACCATAGTTTATGGATTATGGTTCACCTATAGGTTTATGGGATATGCATCATTATTATCTTTCAAGTGTTACAATTTATGATTAGTATCAAAGCATTTAGGTGATAAGAATATTTATCAAATATCGTTGCTGTAAAAAGTAATATTGTGACACTTGCAGTTGGAAATCTTGTAAAAATGTTAAATGTTATCTGCTTTTGGAAAATAATATTTGATGTATAAACGCATATATGAGGTACCATTTAATAACATTAGATAAATACAGTAGCTTACGTAAGCTATCAATAAACAAAACTTTTACAGCATCAATCTTAAGTAATGTACATTTCAACATTTAGCCTCCTAATACATTTTTAAACCATAAGTCTGATAACATTAGTTAATGCACAAAGAACTAACATGAACAAACATTTAACAAAAAATGGGGTGGTATTATTATAGTAAGATCCCCTTCTGACATCACAAGGGGAGCCAAATTTCAGTAATTAATTTTTTCACATGCTTGCAGAAAATGGTTTACCAAAACTAAGGTACTGGGTTGATCTTTTTCACATGTTCTAGGTTGATAGAAGAAAAAGTCTGATTTTTTATTATATGTCCCCTTTGAATCTACAGAAGCCTCATACCACCAACAATTCTCACCTGTAAATAATACAGAGTTAAAAATATAACCCGAAAACAGCATTTTGTTTAGCAGTTAAAAAAAAAAAAAAACTCACTGGGCACTTTTTTTTGGCTTGATAGACATGTTAAGGTGTTGAGCTTATTAAGACCAAATATTCAGGCAAAGTAAGACTTTAAGTTTGTGTTTATTTATGTATTTTATCCATCCATCCGTGTTTTGCCCTGTGCTAGCGTTCCAGACCTTTTCTAAACCTTAAAACATCAACATTTGAAGTAAAATGACGTTGTGTGTAATCACAATGTCCTCAATTTTTCTATTGACAGTTCTCAGTTGAGTCTTGCCATGAGTGCCAAAGACCTGAATATTTTGCCAAATTCTGAAGATGTTTCAGATAAAAACAGCGCCTCTCACATTCCCAATGACAATTTTTCTCAACGGCAGAAACACCAGGATACTACCACAATCATGTTACCAGGTGTGTAAAATTCTTTTAAAATCTAACCTACCCATGACATTACTTTAAATGCATGCTTTTGAAAGATTGCTAGATTTGTTTACAAGAGTATTTCATATTTTAGATTAAACTGGCCTTATTATGAAAAAGAACCTTCTTTGCGTTCTGTGAACCAAAACCATAAGGTCTCTGTGCTTAACATCCCAAATTATCTATGGGAGAAAAAACCCTTTGACTTTTATTTTCCTATAGCCGTAGCTCATCCTCTGCAAAAAGCAGAGTTGGCTCAAAATGCGATCAAGGCTATTAAAGGCAGTGGAGTCAGTGAACTAGATGCTACATCATTGCCTGCTCAGGTTGGAGGGACCATTGTGCACGTTCTGGGCTGGAAAGAGGGAATGGCCATCATACCTGCAAGCAACCTGAAAGTGAGAAAATGTGTCATTTTGATATTTACCCTTTTTAGGCTACCAAGGGGTGCGAATTCAAAATATTTTTTTGTTTTGTTTTGTTTTTTTTAAATTCAAAATATGTGTTTGCTGCGTCATGTGAACCTATGTGCATCATGTATCATGTCAAAATACGTGCCTGCTGCACATGAGTTGAAAGGGTTTATGATAAAAGAGACGTTCACAAAATACACTAAACTCTGATTACACATGAGATTAAGCGAGTATCTGGGAAACGCGAGCATCACTTTTATCATAAACCCCTTAGAAGCGTCTGCAGCAGGCACTTATTTTGACATCACGCGTGATGTACATAAGTTCACATGACACGCCGAACACATATTTTGACATGATGAGCCACAAGATGTTATGATAAATAATCGCCTTGTCGTAAACTACGTACCTGTAAATCTGTGATAACGGCAACGACAAGCGCATGTGTTAATTCAGTCTATAGACAAGTGCAATTAAAACAAAAGTAACAATGGTGGCCTACAGGATTGTGTTTGTGCTGCTTAAGATACTGTTTACGCTTCTGCAACAAAGTATTGCCCCTTTATAGTCCAGGGTCACTAGTAGTAAAAAACTACCTCTTTATCCATCTACCGTATTTTTCGGACTATAAGTCGCACTTTTTTCATAGTTTGGCGGGTCCTGGAAGTTCTAGTCAGGTGCGACTTATATGTCAAAATTATTTCATATGAACCAAGAGGAACCATTACCGTCTACAGCCGCAAGTGTCTGCTCTATGCTGCTCCTGTATTTATGTAATTCAATGGATTCAGTGATTTGGAATGACTTGGAGAATTTGATTTGGCTTGTTGTGTTAATTTAGCCAATTCAGCCTTTCAGGTATGTTCTGTATGCTATTGTTTATCGTGTAAATAACAGCCTGCTGCTCTTTTTGCTATTGTGTAGTTGAATAACTTGCCTTTACAGATTAAGGGCCCTATTTTAACGATCTGAAATGCAAGTGCGAAGCGAAAAAGCAAATGACTGTGTGGGTGGATCTTGGGCGCTGTTGCTATTTTCCCGGCGGGAGAAATAACTCTTGCGCCAGGCCCAAATCAATAAGCGGTTGGTCTGAAGTAGGTTCATTATTCATAGGTGTGCTTTGGGCGTAACGTCAAATAAACCAATCAGAACGCCATCCAACATTTCCTTTAAACGCAAGGGCGCAAGTTCCATGGCGGGTTGCTATTATTATGAAGGATTTACCAGGCGCACGCCAGGAGCGGTTCACAGCCGAGGAGACCCACGTTCTTGTAAGAGCAGTCAAAGGCAGAGAAGTTGTTTTGTACGGGGATAGGATAAACCCGCCCAAATAGCCACAATTGTCTCATCAGCTGGCATCCCCATCATTGCGCCAAGGGCTACAATGATGTCAGGAGACGGGGGAATCCCAAGCTTGCCAGCATAAATCGGGCACGCGGTGTAACGGGAGGTGGATCTGCCTCTACACATGACCTGACGCCAGCAGAGGACATCGCTGCGTCCACCCTCACCGCTGAAAGGGTTTGGGGGCTTTGAAATCGGCACCCAAGAAATGCAAGCAGTCCAACCCCAAAGTACTCTTACAACAAGTTCATATACATTAAGGTTTCTTATGAAAACATTTTAATTATTATTTACATAAAATAAACGTAATACAGCCACAAAACAAACTTATGAAAATATTTTAATCGTTATTTGCATGATCATTTTTTTAACGCAGCCACACAATAAATAAAAACTATCTCCACAATGCTCACCACTATGATTTTACTTATCTCATGTGTTAATATTTTTATTGTAACAATTTATGATTTGCAAAAATAACTGTTGCATCTGTGTAGATTAGATAAGCAAAGTGTGTGCGCGTTGTGCACGCTATACATTATGGTCAAGCATGCGCCCTTAAAATAGCATAATGAACAACGCGCAACGAGCCACTGACTTTAGACTAGTTTTTTTTGGTCAGTGGCGCAATTGTTTTTTGAAACTGCAAAATAGCATCAGGGATGGCTTGCGCCGGAACACGCCTCCTTTTTTGCGCTGAACCGTGCGTCTGTGGAGGGAAAAACCCGCTGTGTGCCGGTGCAAAATATGAATGACACATGCGTCACTGACAAAGTCAATTGCGCTGGGTGCAAGATAGGGCCCTAAATGTCTTTTCTTCGGATTTTGTAAAACAATTTTCTAAATAAACTCTTAAAATAAATAACTTTCTAAATAAGTGCGAATTATACTCCGGAGCGACTTATATTCTGGAAAATACGGTAAATAAAAGTGCTCAATGTTTTTGCCGTCTTAATTGTTAGTTTTTTTTTGATTTGTAGAAGAATGTACGGTCATACAGTCGAATGTAACACAGCTTGTGTCTGCGTGCAGACGTGTAGTGTTTCTTTACAAAGTAATATCACCACCTAGTGGCCTGGCACGCATAATACAGCATTGTTAGTCATGTTTGCGGATGTGTAAATGCAGATCTGTTGAGAGCATAGTATGCATGAAAATTTAAAAAAACATTTCCATTTTTTTGCTACATCGTTGTTGTGTAAACATAGCCTTAGAAGGCCAGAGTTTAGAAGGGAAAACTCTAGAGGGAGATTATTTTTGCAATTGCATGTTATAATATAGCCGTTTGGGTAACAAAAACAGTGCTATGTTATCTGAGACTGAAAGAAATAGAAAGTACATCTTTGTAAAGAGTGCATATTAGTAACTCAGAAGTACACATTGGTACCAAATGTACACATATATCTCCTATATCACATATACCTTAATGGTAGTCCATACTGTATTAAAACATCTTTAAAGAGTGAGGGTGACTGTCCCACTGACAGTTTCTGTACTTTCTGAAAAATTTGCATTATTTTTACACTAATACTAAAACACTTTTCTACTTGTTGCAGTTATGTGTTGGTGATAGTGCATCACTAGAAGTGATAAGCGAAAGGAAAACCATCTCTTCCAACCAGATGACTGCAGAATCCCTAACAAAATCAGCTAATTTCAGATTAAAAAAAGATGAAAAATCAGGTAATTGTTCTTTATATGCATCCAGACTGTTTTATTGTTTTTAGTTGTATGACTTTTGCAAAGCAGACAGAGTCTTGACAGATCTGTAGATTTTTTATATTTAAGTCCTAGCTGTAGACCAGAGTCTGTATGTCACATCAGTGATTTCTTAAGAAAATTTTAATTTCAGATGTGTCAGCTGATGGAAAGGACATGTCTGCTGCTTCCGCAGTAGAAGAGAGACTACAAAGAGCACACATGGAAGCACGGGATAGTCTGCTCAATCACAAGTGTGGGACATCAGCCAAACACAGTTACCCAGAGGTGCTAGGAAAGGAACAAGTGTCTGAAAAGTAAGAGTTTTTTTGACCAAAAGCTTTTATTCAGATGTAACTTTCAACTTTTGTTTAAAACTCTTTGGTAAACAAGAATTGAAAACATATGCATTGAGCTCCATCTGGTGGATATCAAAAAACATCAGACAAATTATTTAACTAAATACACAAGTTCAACATTATTATTCTGACAAGAGTGTAATATTTTTGTTCAACAATTCAACAATTGCATCCATGATAAAGTATATATTTAGTAAACGAAAAACATTTCCAGGTGTCAATAGTAATGGGTTTGGTAAAAAGTATGTTTTGATGCTTCAGAATGTAGTAAAGTAAACATTTTACAAATGTCTATATCTACGGACAAGGAGCAAAAAGTAAATAAAGTGTAGTTTCGCTTGCGCATGTGAAGCTATCACATTTAGTTTCATGAGCACGCAAAACTAAACTTTAAAAAACAATTTTGCACATGGAAGATTCACGTGAGCACATGAAACTAAACTTTTGATTTTTTATTCCAATATCACCTTAGGGGATCGGTAATTATCTACATTTCCTATATACTGTAAAAATGATCAAAATGAACAAAATAGGTTGTTTCTGTAAATTTTGTCTTGTGAACATTAAGTAATCATCTGTTATATGAAAATTCAATGAACGAAAAGCAAAAGGCAGTTGTTGAATGAATATTATCCCTGTTACTTTGTTAAGATTATTAAAATTTGACAGATTCTGCAATGAGTTCAATTTGTTTTAACTCTAATCTTACCCCAAAGCTTAAAGGCGCTCTAAGCGAATTGAAGCGTTTTAGACCATAAAACATTTTTTGTTACATACCGGAAACATCTCCTCACTATCTGCTTGCTGCCTGTCCGCTGATCAAACTGTAAAAAAACGCGATCTCTGTAGACAGCCCAGGCTTCACAAACAGCAATATCAACAAGTGGCCAAACCTGCCCCACGAAACAAAACAAAGTGTTACAGCCAATAAACGACAAAAAGGATTTTGGGGTGGGGGTTGGGCGCGTTCATGAAAGCACGGAAGGGAGGGGGAGGGGAGGAGTTAGCTACGCTCCGTCTGTTTGAAAACAGTTTCAAACGTCAACAATAACGTCTCGCATATTCGCTTAGAGAGCCTTTAATGTTGCTTAAAGGAAAACACCACAGTTTTTCAATATTTTACAATGTTCTTATCTCAACTTAGACTAATTAACACACCCCTATCTTTTTTCAATGCATACACTTCATCTTTGTACAGCACTTCGTGAATGTGTTAGCATTTAGCCTAGCTTCATTCATTCCTATGGCTCCAAACAGGGATGAATTTAGAAGCCACCAAACACTTCCATGTTTTACCTATTTAAAGACTGTTACATGAGTAGTTACACGAGTAAGTGTGGCACAAAATAAAACGTTTGTTTGGATCCTAAGGAATGAATGGGGCTGGCTAAACGCTAACACATTCACGAGGCGCTGTTCAAAGCTTAAAAGTGCACACATTGAAAAAAGATAGGTGTGTATTAATTCATATAAGCTGAGGTAAGAACATAGTAACATATTGAAAAACTGTGGTGTTTTCCTTTAATGTAATAAGACAGTGAAAGAAATAGGCATAGTTCACCCCAAAACAAACACTTTTGCTTCTTTCTTTGCTTTAGTCTTGCTGGCGTTGAGAGTTTTACAGAGGCTCTACTGACCTCTCATGATCATGAAATGTTGAAGCCCATGAAGAAAAGGAAGAGGAGGGAATACAACAGCCTTTCAGATGAAGACTCTGATAATGAACCAATGGTGCAATGCTTTAAATTACTGATAAATGTTATTGTCAGTGGCAGCTCATGACTTCTTTTCTGAGCATCACGAATGTGAAACTTGACAAAACATTGCCATTTCTATGGAATGTGCATCACGTGTCATGTCAAAATATGTGCCTGCTACAGATGTTTCGTAAGGGTTTATGATAAAAGAGATCTTCATGTTTGCTAGATACTCGCTTAATCTCATGTGTAATCAGAGTTTAGTGTTAAGTAAGGTATAGGCACGTATTTTTACATGACACGCTATGCACATAGATATTTTGACGTGACCCCCACTTAGAAATCATGAAGAGGTCTGAAATTATTATCGTAGGTAAATGTCCACTGTGAGAAACATAATTTAAAAAAATCCAGAAATCACAATGTATAATTTTTTAAAACTATTTATTTGTATGATACAGCTGCAAATAAGTATTTGAACACCTGAGAAAGTCAATGTTAATATTTGGTACAGTAGCCTTTGTTTGCCATTACAGAGGTCAAACATTTCCTGAAGTTTTTCACCAGGTTTGCACACACTGCAAGAGGGATTTTGGCGCACTCCTCCACAAAGATCTTCTCTAGATCAGTCAGGTTTCTGGCCTGTCGCTGAGAAACACAGAGTTTGAGCTCCCTCCAAAGATTCTCGTTTGGGTTTAGGTCTGTAGACTGGTTAGGCCACGCCAGAACCTTGATATGCTTCTTACAGAGCCACTCCTTGGTTATCCTGGCTGTGTGCTTCGGGTCATTGTCATGTTGGAAGACCCAGCCTCCACCCATCTTCAATGCTCTAACTGAGGGAAGGAGGTTGTTCCCCAAAATCTCGCAATACATGGCCCCGGTCATCCTCTCCTTAATACAGTGCAGTCGCCCTGTCCCATGTGTTCTTGGGATGGTACTCATCATTCTTCTTCCTCCAAACACGTTTAGTGGAATTATGATCAAAAAGTTTTATTTTGGTCTCATCTGACCACATGACTTTCTCCCAAGACTCCTCTGGCTCATCCAAATTGTCATTGGCAAACTTAAGACGGGCCTGGACATGTGCTGGTTTAAGCAGGGGAACCTTCCGTGCCATGCATAATTTCAAACCATGACGTCTTAGTGTATTATCAACAGTAACCTTGGAAACGGTGGTCCCAGCTCTTTTCAGGTCATTGACCAGCTCCTTCCGTGTAGTTCTGGGCTGATTTCTCACCTTTCTTAGGATCATTGAGACCTCACGAGGTGAGATCTTGCATGGAGCCCCAGTCTGAGGGAGATTGACAGTCATGTTTATCTTCTTCCATTTTCTAATGATTGCTCCAACAGTGGACCTTTTTTCACCAAGCTTCTTGGCAATTTCCCCATAGCTCTTTCCAGCCTTGTGGACGTGTACAATTTTGTCTCTAGTGTCTTTGGACAGCTCTTTGGTCTTGGCCATGTTAGTAGTTGGATTCTTACTGATTGTATGGGGTGGACAGGTGTCTGTGAACGGGCGCATCTAATTTAGGATAATAAATGGAGTGGAGGTGGACATTTTAAAGGCAGACTAACAGGTCTTTGAGGGTCAGAATTCTAGCTGATAGACAGGTGTTCAAATACTTATTTGCAGCTGTATCATACAAATAAAAAGTAAAAAATCATACATTGTGATGCAGTGATATATTCTGAATTTCTAAATTTTTTTAGATTATGTCTCTCACAGTGGACATGCACCTATGATGACAATTTCAGAACCCTCCATGATTTCTAAGTGGGAGAACTTGCAAAATAGCAGGGTGTTCAAATACTTATTTTCCTCACTGTATTTCGCTTTTTCGCCTCCTCAGAAGTGGAGCCATTGGCTGCCACTGGTTATTGTTGATACATTTTTGAGTGATGTGAGTATCTTTGTTTACTTATCATACAGCGTATTGAGGACTAATAAAACACTTTTGTGATTAAAGGAGGAGAATTTTGAAACTTCAAAACTTCAAATTGATGGCAGATCCACTAAAGGTACTTAGATTTTTTTGTTGCACTATTAACAGTCCCAGAATACACAAGAAATATTCCTTTCTAGATCCTTAGATCTTACTGATGGGGGCCTGTTAATTTAACTGTATTCTTATAGTTTTTTAAAAAATATATGTTTTATGGAAATAAGGAAACAAAATAAATAAATTAAGAATATTATTTACACTGCTTTATTTTATGAAATGTAAAAAGGGATTTAGCTCAGATTAACAATATTTAAATAAGGGTTCAATATATATGCAACTTTAACAAAAAGTTAAATGGGTGACTGAACTTTACAGGAAAGATTTGTATGCATGTTTATTTGTGAAAATAAAGAACTGGATTACTTAAGTTCGTAATTATTAAATATGCATGCCAAGTGCAGGACTTTAAATACGTCATGTGTCTTTACGGGATCTTAACTGTATGTGTGTGAATTCACCCTGCACGCCCCTTACGCCATTGTTTCTGCCTTTTCCATCCTTAAATGTCCCGGTAATGTTACTAGGTACAGGAGCAATCCCAGAATATTTATAGGATGTGTTTGTGTTCACACAGAAGGCTCTCTGCCAGTTTTACGGAAAATCAAACTATGGTGTGTATGGGGTTTTACATGATCGTTCTCTTTGTAGGTACAGCAGAAGCTAAACTTGAGACATGGACCTGGCCACAGTATCTAGAAGAGCAGAAAGCTATTGCTGCCCCAGTCCAACTCTTTCAAGAGGTATGACCTTCTTACTTTACTGTAGGCAGTAAACACTGCAAATTTGTTGAAAAAATACTGAATTGATGTAGCTGGGATGTTTTATCATAACAAATAAAAAGAGTAAAGGATATTTTACATTTAAATTATATATCATAGAAACTAACTTTTTTTATTTAATTACATTAACTGTCCAGACACAGAGGGTTCCCATTATTAAAAACAACTTCAGACAGGGCATGAAGTTAGAAGGCATTGACCCGCAGCATCCCTCAATGTATTTCGTCTTAACAGTGGCTGAGGTGCTGTATGACTTCTTATTTCAAGCTAATTTTTACATTCTTTGATCAATAAGTTATTTCCAAATGAAATTTAAATCATTTTTCTAATATGTTTGTCTTTAGGTTTGTGGTTTTAGATTACGTCTTCATTTTGATGGGTATTCGGACTGCCATGACTTCTGGGTAAATGCCAGCTGTCCTAATATTCATCCTGCTGGGTGGTGTGAGAGCACAGGTCACAAATTATATACGCCAAAAGGTGAATTAAAAACACATTCTGATTCTAAATCTAATTGGATGAGCAAAAATTTAAATCATTGTAATATGGGTGATAAACACACAGGTGTGCAATTAAAGTTTGTGTTAAGATGGCCTCACACTACAGGATTATCGACCCAAATTTACCCCCGATTTTCCTGCACCTTGATCCGTTCCAATATTTGGCTCAGATTATTATGTATTCTGTGATGTAAGTGGTTCTCAAACTGGGGTCTGGGGCCCCCAGGGGGGCCGCGAGATGGTGCCAGGGGGGCCCCAGTTTTATGACATTTTATAAAATACATTAATTTATCATGAATTCTGTGTAATTAAACCTTAAAAAATAAGGCTACTAACCAACAGCACTACTTTGTATAATTTAATATGTTTTGTTTAATTAAAATGCTACCTTTTAGAACAAATTTGCCTTAATTTTATTTGGGGGGGCCGCGAAGGAATGCACCGTACACGAGGGGGGCCGCACACTGAAAAAGTTTGAGAACCACTGATGTATGCAAATCAAATCGGGTTGGCCCGGTCAAACCAAACGTGTTTGATATTTAGGATTTTAAATTGGTAGGATTACATAATTACTTTCAGAATAGCCAGTGAGAGAGGTAGGTGAATGACAGACCTTTTGAAATAGCATTTGCTAAACAAGTTGCTGTACAGTCCAGTAGACAGTGGAGACGAAGACACAGCTTGGGAAAGTGAGAAAATAACACGACTGCATGAATAACATGTCCGTGAAAATATATTCTAGCTTGCGAATGTAAAAAATATGTAAAATATAATAATAAATGTCACAGTCACCATCTTTCGCTTCCCGTTGAAGTGATGTGAAACACTTGGCTCTGGCAAGAAGATAATCTTAATAATATCCTGTAATGCACCATGATCTTAAATCTTGTAGTGTAAGCATGTTTAAGATTTAAGAAAAGAAAATCTGTCAAGATACTCCTTGTGTGTGCTGCAACCAGACTTTATAATCGTCCTGATTTGTAAAAATCCTGTAGTGTGAGTCCCGACCTTACAGCCTGATCTCATAAAAAATACTTTTTTTACAAGTTGGCTAATTTGTTTGAATTTGATTTGTCATACAAATATCATAAAAAACAATAACGTAACCCCAACCCTAATCCCAACGTCATAGGGCCAAAATATTAGCCACCTTGTAAAATACATATGAATTTTCATGAGATAACGCTTATTATTGAGATTAACTAAATATCCTTGAAGTTGAATATTGGTGTGTATTTTTATATAGTTATTGACAAAGGTTTATAAAAACAGTAAGCCACTTAAGGAAAGTGTTACACTGATTTTAGCACTTTACTTCGAGTTATATCAAAGAACGTCTCGGTTCTGATTCTAACCTCTGTTCCCTGAGATAGGGAACGAGACGCTGCATCACAAAAATTTTCATGTATCTGAATTATTTGTAAAACTAGTCCATCTTAAAGGCGACAGAAGATGACTTTGTCTCCTGACGCCCCATTCAGACAGACAGCGACCAGCAGTAGCAGAGCGACACAATTTTATTAATTTCAATGAAAACCGGGCGACTTCCGGTGGCACGAGTGAAAGTGACCGTTGGCGACCGTATGGGCGTGTCCAGCGACACAAGAAAGTTAAGAAAAGTTTAACTTTATGCAAATGTCGAGCGAATTTCGGGAGCGACTACCAATGAGAATGAAGCAGTGGAGTTCACATCATCCTTCTCTCGTCAGTTACTGGAGTGGATGGTACTCATTTGTTTATGACAAGCAGATTTAGAACGGCCTCATTGAAGGAGACGGGCGACACACAGCGATAACATCGCTGGCTGTCTGAATGCGGCTTGAGACACAAATGGGTCCATTAGACACCAAATCTGTTCCACTACTTACCGGTCCTCAGTCCCTGCCTCGACAGAATAACTTCATGTTCTGGACTCCTGGAATGAGCATCGCCCCGGGCAACAAAAATGTTTTCTTTGAGTCCAGAGAAGAACCTGAAGCGTCTGACTGATCTCCTTGGTGATTTTTGTACGAGACCACCGACATATTGTCTGTTCTGGTCAGAACATGATGGCCTCTGAGTTCTTTTAAAACCTAAAACACAGCTAACATTTCTTGGCAATATATGTGCCAGAGGAGATGTTCCCATTTTCACAGGTCCTACTGCTTCCCAACCTGTGAGGGGATGCATCTATCTATTGCACCCCCATGGTGACATCCTGGTTGAGAAGCCACGGTTTCTTCTATGTAGCCAGGGAACAAAGGCATTTACGTGAAACCCTGAACATACAGAACAGGTTTCCCATGTAGGGGAACCCTCTTTGAGTCACCATTGAGGAGGTCTCAAGTGCAGTAAGCCAAAATGAATCATGTTGGACACTACTGCCATCAGACCCAACATTCTCTAAAAATACTTCAGTGTTAAAATATGTATGTGAAAACGTGGCCTAATATGATCTCGGACAATGCTGTCAGGATTAACTCCATTGACTTCAGGACAAAAAATTGTCATCCCTGCAGCACACTATTGGCAACATAATGTAACACAACCTTATGTGGTTTATTGTTTTAATCCTATAATCATTTAGAAAACTATAAGATCTAATATATACCAACCACTATATATAGGATATACTTGTACTGTATATTATTGCTATTGTTTACGTAGAGAGGCATCATTCAACCCTTTTCTCTTGCAGGATGTAAAGAGGAAGAGTTTTCTTGGTTGAACTATCTTAAAATCACCCGATCACAGGCTGCCCCAAAAGAGGTGTTTTCAAGCACAATTAAAGTAAGTTACAACAGAAGAAACAATAGATGGCACAAACAATGCAAAGATTATGGGTTTGAATCCCAAGGGAAACATACCGATAACTCTATATCTTGAATGCAATGAAAGCATTGTGTTTGCTATCTGCGAATGTTGGGTTAGAAAGATTACATTTACTTACAAAAATCCTGCTTGTAAAAAGACTTTATGTCATACAGACAGAAACAGATTGTGGATTTGAGGTGGGGATGAAGTTGGAGGCTGTTGACCGCATGAATCCCTCTCTCATCTGCGTTGCCACAGTAACAGATAAAGTAGGCAACCGTTTTCTGGTTCATTTTGATAACTGGGATGACACTTACGACTACTGGTAAGTTACAACAACTACTCAAACAAGCTTTATGTTATTTAAAAAAATGAACCATGACCTATAGTTACACACTTCCAGGTGTCTCAGTTTTTTTCTTTATCACAGGTGTGATGCTCACAGCCCATACATTCATCCCATTGGCTGGTGTCAGGAAAGGGGCCTTCCCCTCACGCCTCCACAAGGTGACCTTGTGTCTAGTAATGTCTCTATATACCTAAACACACTGTACTTAAATAGATTTTTATTTTGTTACTAGTGTACAATTGTACTAGAAAGTTGCATTAGTGACTTGTTAATGTCATTCTATATACAAAAAACACTTTTGCCTTAACTATCTGTGGTCTGAGGGGGTTTGGGGGCCCTGGAGAAGTGTTTACATGCTTTGATTTTGTGTTTTTTCAGTTGCTTACAAACATATTAATGGCTACAGTCTCATAACACTATATTCAGCACAAACTGTGCTACAATAATCCATCAATATTACTGCGCCAGAGGTCGAAGTGCTTCAAACTAAGTGCTCTTTGATCATAAAATGTTTTATCCACTTAAAAAACACCACGTTTTATTTTTTGCCACCATACTTACTCGTGTAACTACTCATGTAACAGTCTTTAAATAGAGAAAACATGGAAGTGTTTGGTGGCTTCTAAATTCATCCCTGTTTGGATCCTAAGGAATGAATGGGGCTAGGCTAAATGCTAACACATTCACGACGGGCTGTACAAAGATTAAGTGCACGCATTGACAAAAGATAGGGATGTGTTAATTCGTCTAAGTTGAGGTAAGAACATAATAAAATATTGAAAAACGGTGATGTTTTCCTTTAAACATCTGCTTGCCCTAAATGTGTCACTTGCCTTAAAGTTGTATGTACCTATATTTGTGGTATTACTGTATTTGCATTAACACTAGTTGAATATGATCCTCCCCATTTAGATTACCCTGACGCTGATAGATTCTCCTGGGAGAGATATTTGGAAGAGACAGGCTCAACAGCAGTCGCCACTGAAGCATTTAAAGTGGTGTGTTAAACCTTTCAAAGGAAGGACACATAATATGATCTACATCAGCAAAACCATTATCTTCTGTTTAAAATAATAGTTCTGTTACTAAATAAACACATTAAGATTCTTCCTACAATAAAACCCAAGTTTGGGGCTGAATGGTCACACTTACTTTCCATGTGTTTGTATAGCGTCCTCCTCATGGCTTCCAGGTGCAGATGAAGTTGGAGGCAGTGGATAAGCGATGTCCGGGGATCATCCGTGTAGCTACGGTTCAAGAAGTGGACACTTACAGAATTAAGGTGTGCAAAACTACTTCTGTAATTGAAAGTGTGACAACACATTGTTGAGAAATCACCTAAAGTTCGCTTCAGGTCTGCCTTACAACTCTGTTCTGTAGCCAATGTTGAAGAAGTAATTCTCATATGCATCAAATGATCGGCATCAGCTGGCGAGGATACCATACACTCCGCTGAAATTGTTTAAGCAAAACTATATAATTCCATCTAAAGAGCCCTCTTCACCAAGAGAATCCTCAGAAAATTTGAATAATGTGAAAAGGTTCAATTTTGAAGACACCTGGTGCCACACTCTAATCAGCTTATTAACTCAAAACACCTGCTAAGGCCTTTAAATGGTCTCTCAATTTAGTTCTGTATGCTACACAATCATGGGGAAGACTGCTGATTTGACAGTTGTCCAAAAGATGACCATTGACACCTTGCAGGGAAAGGAGGGCAAGACACAAAAGGTCATTGCAAAAGAGGCTGGCTTTTCACAGAGCTCTGTGTCCAAGCACATTAATAGAGAGGCGAAGGGAAGGAAAAGATGTGGTAGAAAAAAACAATGTTTTATAATGTTATATATCACAGCACTTCTTTTATTAATAAACTTAAAATGTTAATGTAACAGGAGCTGTTCCTGTCACAAAATCTTTTGTACTTAGATTCATTTTGATGGTTGGAGCCAGTTGTATGATGAGTGGATGGATTCGGACCATCCGGACATCCACCCAGCTGGGTGGTGTGAGAGCACAGGACATCCCCTCAAATATCCACCTTGTGAACCAATTGCCCAGAAACATGGTGAGAATCTAAAAACTCATAATTCTGTATCATTCCACAGACACATATGTGCTCATGTAAAAAATACTCTGTCACTTCAGAGTATTATACACCATTTAGGTCCCAGAGAGAACCTGGCAGCCCGACAGCCAAACTTCTCCATGTCCTGTAAAAGCCTTCCTCAACCGCGCAACCCATCCAAATACAGCTTTCATCACAGGTTACTTTGATATGTGACTTCTGCATACAACAAATTCAATACACAATTCAATATTGTACATTTGTTTTCATTTTCTATTTAATAATCATATGAAGAGTTCACATGCAAAAAGCCGTTAAATGCCACATTCGTCAAAAATGAGATGATATTAACTGAATGCTCTTGACATGTACTATACTCTCATCAAATACTTTCGTGTCAAATCCGCTAAATCAGTCCATTTATTAGGCAGAATCTATTCATAAAAAAGCTAATTAACAAGAAATCATACCAGACATGGGTTTTGCATCAGAACTCTTCATATTAGCCTAAGCCAGTGGTCTCCAACATGGTGCCCGCCAAAGCAAATTCCATTAATCGCCTCAATTTTAAAGGGGACAGAGAATGAAAAACCATTTTTACCTTATCTTTGTTGAATAATGGTAGTCTACCCACATTCACGAACATACAAAAAGTGCTAAACATCTCAGTCTCATAGAAATTCCTCTTTTAGAAATGTCAGCCAGAAAACAGCCCAATCTGAAAAACTGATGCTTATGACATCACAGGCATCTCACTGCCCCTCCACTTTAAAATAATTGGCTACATTTTTTGAGTGGCAGCAAAGTCAGCCAATCAGTAATGAGATTGCAAGTTAAGCCAGTAGGGGGAGCCAAATAGGTGCAAAACCATTTGTTTAAAATCCCCCACCCTAATAGAGCTATCTGAGAGAGGTTTTTAGGAAGCTTCTTAGGCATTACAGACCCAAACAAAAATGTTTTTGTCTACATGTCACACCACAGAACAAGGATAAATACCTTGTTCAATCATTCTATGTCACCTTTAATATTTATTTATAAATAAGTTTTAAGGTTGGAGACCCCTGTCCTAAGCTATAATGTACACAAATGAACGTTAACACATAGTTTTAAACAACTGTGTTTTTCAACAGAAAGTGTCCTACTCCAGGATGTGATGGGTCTGGTCATGTGACTGGGCGTTTTACTGCTCATCATTGTTTATCCGGCTGTCCATTGGCTGAGAGAAACCAGGGCCGACTCAAGGCAGATCTCTCTGACACAGAAGGATCCAAACGTACCTTCCTTGTCTTTGGGCAGAGAGGGAAAAAATCACGATACCATGGCAGGTAAACCTGTAGTCACGGTTGTTTGTCAAGTACAATGCAAAGTTACATTTAAGATGTCGTGGTTATATAAATATTTCTACAGCACTTTCCTTTGCTGTCATTAGGATTGGCCGTCCTCCTAAATATCGTAAAAGTCAGCAAAGAAACTGTCAGAGTGAGTTGTACATTTTCTTTTTTTTTTAAACATATTCATTTAAAAATTGTACTGTATGAGCATCTCCAGTAGTTCCAGAAGAGAAAAATGGAAAAAATCTGCATGTTTATTCAGAATATGCTAATTAGAATAGACCAACAGCTATAGAGCATATAAATCTTGTTTTGAAGTATAACCAAAATATGGCCCCTAATAAAAAAAAGATAATTGTGTATGTTTTAGATATGACGTCTGAAGGAATGTACCCCTCTCTCTTTATGACGGCATTCGCGGCAAATGCTGACCGGACGCTTTCGCTCTGCTGGGAGCAGCATTGTAAGTTACTACCGGGTGTTGCAGGAATTCATGCAACTCAAGTAGCTACCTGGACTATAGAAGAGGTAATCACTTTATTCAATCCGTTGCTGCAAAGAATTTATTTAAGTGTTTTTTTAAATTAGTAGAACTAAAAATAGTCAACTTTATGACGTTAATTGTTAATATTCTGAAATTATGATGCGCAGTTTAGAAATGCGACCTCCAGAGGCTGCAGCCTTCAGATTGAGAAACGGACTCTGTGTCACCGCCACAAGTTCCCCATTATGTTGGGTTTACACCAGCCACGGTAGGGGCGGCAAAAATGCGCGTAGTTTGACGCTTGAACATTTGAGTTCACTCGCTTCACTTGCACGTGAAAGCTGTGCATGAAATTCTAGTCATTCGAGAAATTCATGCAGAAATTTGCGTCATGGGAGGGGCTTCTGCGACTCCGCCACTCAGCTCGCTTCCTGTAATCACGTCACTACTACAGCAAGGTCCTGATTGGTTAACGCGGAGCGGAAATCCGCCAAAGTTCAGATTTTTCAACTTGCGCATTTTCTGCGGCAACGCTCAATTTGCGCATAACGCGCCACGCGTTCCACGCCGCAGGATAATAATCCGCATGTAATCGCATCTTTCCATTGACTTAACATGTAAATCACCGACGCATGCCGCCTCTACTACGGCTGGTGTAAACGCAGCGTGAGAAAGGGTTTTTAGCACGAGGGGAACATTGTAACATGTCTGCGTTTCTCTCTCTGATGCCTCCAAAATGTTTATTGTTTAGTCTTTTAAAGGTTTAGTGTTTTTAAAGTTTTAAGTTTGGCCAGATCGATAGTACAAAAAGCACAGGTGCTATTTAACAGCTAATATATTTTAAATTACTCTAAATTTTAAGGGGTCTAAAATAAGGAAAAGAGACTTTTAAAAGAGACGTTATTATAACTGAAAGTCCTGTAGCACTCTTTTTTTTTAAGTTAAGTGCATAATAAATGTTTTTGTAAAAAAAAAAGAGATACGGGTGAGAGAATCGGGATCTCAATTCCCATGGGGAAAAATCATGATTCACATTTAAGCATGAATCGTGCACCCCTAGTTCTTTGTCCCAATTGGCATTAGCTAGGGGACCCCCATAATATTTAACATAATTTGAACACTGTCTGTAGAGCTTTTTAAAATGTAGCATTGTTGTAAAGTAGCTTTACAGTAATTACATATTAGTACAGGCAGAAGGGACAAAGAAAATATAAACTCAATAAAACAGCTGTGGGCCAAATGTTTAATTGAACCAATTTAACAAAATTTAAGTATTAATTACGAAAATGGACTTGATTTTATATTTAATGTATATCGCTCTTTTATTGGTAGGTATTTGGCTTTGTCAATAATCTCATTGGTTGTGAGGAGCAGGCCAACATTTTTAAAGATGAAGTAAGTGATATGTATTTGTTTTGTACATTCATACATTCACAATACCATTCAAAATAAGAACAACATTGCAGTCTATACTTGGTGAAATTTCTATTTGAATCAAATCAATTATGAAGCGTTTTAAGTATCTAAAATATTTATAACAAAAAATGTCTCAAAGTAATCATCCAGGGCCCGGTTCCCCGATAACGTTCACTAGCGTGCTAAGAAGACTCAAAAAGATATATCTTACCAAAGTTGTTGATGTTCCTAAGTGTGTCCCCTGAAGTGTCTCTTAGGAAGCTTCTTAACACGCAGCCTCTAAGTTCGACGTACAATGGCGCTGTCCCAAGTGAAGGTGCTGAATTATTTGCGATCGATCACTCAGGGATCGATTTTCCACTTCACGCGAAGGTGCATTACGACGTTAAGAAAGACAACACGTTATATACAAATGGAACATTACTCAAATTATTCCAGTCACATTTATTTTAACATAGTTTAAGTTATCCGTAAAATATAGACTATTAATTAAATGATCAAATTGTCAGGGTAGACGAACCGGGTATCCCTCGCTATTTATCCACCCTCCTTATCCCATTGTGCCACTTGTGCCGCTCCTTGACATGGTTTTTTGGCTTTAAAAAAATATGTAATACACTTATATACGAATGTTAAGGTACTTATTAACAATCAGAATTGATTGGCAAGCAGCTGCAGTATTTCTGTTTAATGCGGTATTGCTTACCATTAATGTTTTCAATAAAATCAACCTAGTTAGATAGAGAATATGGTCTGAGAAGATCTAGCAGCTCCATAATGAGTTGTCTTGGAAGGCGATTTTTTTATTTAGCCACGTCAGGCAAAATGTTAAAATTTTTTAATGGTTGACGAATAAAAAATTTGGCATGGACTAAACAGTTACGCGGCCGGTGTTGTGTGGAAGTCTGTTCCCCCTATATGTTTCCCTTTAGTGTAGTGTTTTTTAGGGGTGTGCAAAAAAATCGATTCACATTTGAATCGCGATTCAAGCTTTGCCGATTCTGAATCGATTCATAGAATTCCAAAAATCGATTCATACATTTTTTTTGTAATGCCGTTTTACTATTGTCCTGAAATGAGTTTATCTCAGTATTCCCATAGATGACGCCGCGTCATATTCACTCTGACGCCTGCACACTCTTGTCACAGTGTTTCCCACACATTGACTTTACTTGGGTGCTGTGCTTAGTTATATTAACAAGTGCCCAAGTATTTCTGGCATCAAATTTTGTCTTTTTTGTTTTTCTGTGATGATGACACTCTTTAATAATGACATTTTGTGTGTGACATGATGAGTTCGGTATGCGTTCACGTGCTCTCTGTTTCGCAATGAATTGGGATGCGACGCGAACAAGCTCGTGTCACATTGTATCCTTCATGTTTCTGAACTTGAGCAGAGTTTTAACATTAGAGGACTTCACGGAGCACCCGCGGACCGTATGGTTCCGGGTTTGTATTTGAAATGGTCAGTCAGGTCCGGGTCAGTCAAAGTTAAATTACTTCGGGTCCCGAGTCTGATTAGTGAGTAAAACCCGAGTCGATCGGAGAATGACCGTGAGCGTTACCGCGCTAAAGCTCGCGTGCAGTTTCAGTGTGCCGATGGTTTCTATGGCGATAACAACTGGCTCTTTTCTATTATTATTAATAAACCATAGCTTTTCCAAAATCTATTGCACTGAACGAGCAAAGCTCAAGCTGACTCAAGATTTACAAAACGAGTCACATTTATAATCTATAGACCTGCACTGTCTATCATTAATGTGCTATATTATTGTATTTAATAGAGTTTGATAAAAGGGGTCATCTAATTGCTTCATATCAGTTTTTATTTTTGCATAAAGACATAAAGTAATATCAAACTACATTTAATTTGTTGTGTTTCTTTTCTTTAAAATTGTATATCTCCTACAGTCAGTCACATAGGAAGAAGTAAACTACATTTACATACTCTGAATCGTTTTTTAAAATCAAGAATCGTTTTTGAATCGAAAATCGATTTTGAATCAATTCTTGAGCCTAAGAATCGGAATCGGATCGAATCGTGAAATGTTCTGAATCGTGCACCCCTAGTGTTTTTATAGCATTTTTATCACATTATACGTTTATTCTTAATATACATTGAAAGTTTTAATGGCTACTGAGATGTACATGTGTGCATTTATGTAATGTATCTTGACTGTTCTTGATTGTAAGTCAATTATTTTTACAGTATGAATCATATTATATGTATAATATATATTTATTATGTTTGGAAACATAACAGTTTTAAAACAAACAGTAGAAAAAAAGAAAAGAAATATATGAAATATTTAATAAGTTTTATAATAGAAAACATGATATTATTGCTTTTTAGTATAACCAATTGAAATCTTTAATCTTTCTAAATAAATTATAAATGTAACGTGATGAAAACGCTATAAACATAGAGGGAACAGACTTCAATGAGGAACAAACACCGGCGCCGTCTTTGATTCATTAGTTCTGATACCAAATAAAGTCAACTGCATAAATAGTCCTGTATCCATTGCAAACATATTTTATTACAAGTCTTAAAAATGTCCATAACATAAAATCATTGTCAGCATACCATAGTTTGACTTGTACTGCGCTGCGCTGATTTCTAAAGACTGCGGCGATAGCGTTTTGCGCTCAAACAACGCTAAGAGAGAGCTTACGAATGGTCCAGACCAACCTTACGAAAGTGTGACTTACAGAAGATATACTTAGCGTACAAACCTTTTGGGAATTGTGCCATAGAGTTAAGAGAGAGGTTAAGGAATAGGTTAAGAACTACTTAGCGATAAGAACGTTTTGTGGAACCGGGCCCAGGTCATTTAACTCAAATACAGTGGTGCAACTACACCAAACTGGAGGCATGCAGGCAAAATTACTATGCTAGTACTTTGTTTACATTTATGTTTTGACACATCATTTAAAAGTTTCTTAAACTATCAATGGAGACTTATCACATTTGACCTAAAAGCTTTTCAACATTTATTTCCTCCTCAGATGATCGACGGAGAAGCATTTCTTCTGCTGACTCAGAATGATATTGTAAAGATCTTGAATATAAAGCTTGGACCCGCTCTGAAAATTCACAATGCTATTTTAATGTTTAAGAGTACAGATGAAAGCCTAAAGTGAGCGCTAGTGATCATACACAACCTCATTTTGCTTTACTGATTCATTTAAAATCTAACATCCATTACATGTTTGGTGTAAACTGTCTAAACCCATGGGAGAGAGAGAGAGAGACCAGCACTCAAGAGCAGGACAAACTTTTAGCCTAGCTGTATGGAGGTAGAACAACATACTATATATATGTATATGTGGTATGTATGTGCTAGCATATTTAGACCTATTGCGTGTTGGCAAACAGAGATGACGGATTTTGTGGGCGGAGTCTAACTGGTGTTAGAAAGTGACTGATCTGCAGTAGCAGTGTGAAGTGTTTTAGTGTTAAACTGTGATTGTTATGGATCCGGTGTTCTGTTGAAGTCTGTTTCCCTTTACTGTAATGAGATACTACTGAGATGTGTGCATGTTTGTAATGTATATGTACTGTTTTTATTGGTTAATTATTTATTTTTATAGTATGAATCGCTAAAGTACATATAAGAGCAATACTATCATGTATTACCATAATACCATTTATTCAGTATTTCTTAAGTTTACTGTTTTCTATTATATCTTACTTATATTTATAGCCTACGTGTTTGTTCTAAAACCATTATGTTTACATACAAATTAATATGCATAGGCCTGTTTATATATTAATAACACTTTACGTCATGTGTGTGTGTGTGTGCTATATTTATTATGTCAACACAATAATTTTAGAAGAAACTGTAGGGACAAAAGGGAAGAAGACATGGGCTATAAGATATAGGAGAAAAAGAAAATTATGAAATAATAAATGGTATTATAGAATACATGATATTATTGCTTTTTTAGTATAACCCATTCAAATCTTTAATCTTTCTAAATAAATTATAAACGTAACGTGATGAAAACACATTGAGGGAACAGACTTTGACAGAACACCGGACATCTTTTCATATTATTTTCTATTCTGATTATTAAAAAAATTCCAGATGATTTCATCGCTCCAGTCTGTCCGTTTAAGGGCTTATTGCAACAATATACACCTACGTTTATCTTAAAATGGTGTCTTTGACTACAGTATTTTATAAAAATGAAGGCCATCTTTTTTTGGCATTCCTATTCTGACACTCAACAGCACAACAAGACATTTTCTTGCGAGATATCTTGCTCGTTTCACTCGTGTCTAATTATTTTCCCCGGTTTTTGCCACCACATTGCGCGCACAGCTTGCAGTCTACTCGCAAAAGGTCTATAAAGTATGTTGTCAACATAATATAAGTGTCTATGGTTACACTACCAGTCAAAAGTTTTTGAACACGCACTTGTTCTTTATTTATACATTTTTACACATTAGAAAATAATAACAAACTATGGCACAACACAAATGTAACTCTGGGAATTTTATTGTGACTAAAAGCATCTAAAATAAATTACAACTGTTGTATTTTATCATCTGAAGTGCAGTCACCCTTTTCCTAGAAATTGCAAAACCGCACTCATGTCATTTTATTAAGAAGCTTCTTGAAGTTTCACTAGGATGATTTTTAACAAATATTGAAGGAGTTCACATTTCATCTGGGCTCTCATTGGCTGCTTTTCCTTTAATATTTATATTAAGTCATCTACTTAAAAAAGAATAATAATAACAAAATTATTGTCTATAACAAAAATGAATCTGTCTGGCACATGTATATTTTTTTCTACAAAAGTATTTTCAAGCATTTAACCATACACCTTTAGATTTTTAAAGGAATAGTCAATTTTCTTAAAAGAAAAATCCAGATAATTTACTCACCACCATGTCATCCAAAATGTTGATGTCTTTCTTTGTTCAGTCCAGAAGAAATTATGTTTTTTGAGGAAAACATTGCAGGATTTTTCTCATTTTAATGGACTTTAATGGACACCAACACTAAACACTTAACTCAACACCTAACAGTTTTTTTCAACGGAGTTTCAAAGGACTCTAAACGATCCCAAACGAGGCATAAGGGTCTTATCTAGCGAAACGATTGTCATTTTTGACAAGAAAAATAAAAAATATGCACTTTTAAACCACAACTTTTCGTCAAGGTCCGGTCCAGCGCGACCTAACGTAAATGCGTAGTGACGTAGAGAGGTCACGTGTTACATATATAAAACGCACATTTGCGGACCATTGTAAACAATAAACTGACACAAAGATATTAAATAGTATCAGTTGACATACAACAACGTAGGAACGGTCCTCTTTCTTAACTCTTGTAAACACTGGGGCGGAGTTTCGCGTTCGTCCTCTGTGACCTCTTGACGTATTGTGTGGGGTCAGCTGGCGCATCACGACCAGATCTACATGACTAGAAGTTGTGGTTTAAATGTGTATATTTGTTATTTTTCTTGTCAAAAATGACAATCGTTTCACTAGATAAGACCCTTATGCCTCGTTTGGGATCGTTTATAGTGCTTTGAAACTCCGTTGAAAAAAAAAACTTTAAGTGTTGAGTTAAGCATTAAATGTTGGGCTCTATTAAAGTCCATTAAAATTAGAAAAATCCTGCAATGTTTTCCTCATAAAACATAATTTCTTCTCGACTGAACAAAGAAAGACATCAACATTTTGGATGACATGGTGGTGAGTAAATTATCTGGATTTTTCTTTTAAGAAAATGGACTAATCCTTTAAGATTTAAGTTAACATTTCAGTCAAGCGTTTAAAAACTTTTGACTGGTAATGTTTATCTGACACTTCTATACATGAGCTCTAAACCAGTGATGCACTGGAGCCATAAAAGACCAAATCCCTCATTACCATGTTGTAAACCAAATGGTATATAAAAATAAATTAATTAATGTGGGAAAAATGTAGTATTATTTAAATGGGGGAATAAATACATGTTGGGAAAAATAAATTTGTCTTAAAAAAAGATTAAAAAGGTATGTATATACAAATAAATAAATAGTTAATACAAAAATAAATTCAGGACTAAATGTGTTAAAATTTATTTATCAAGTCAAATCGTTTATACTTAATTTTTTCAATTTTAACTTCTACAGGTCTTGTCCTTTTTACAGCTAAGCTTTAATGTTGCTTTATTTTAAATTCAGAATAGCATTCTGATAAGAAATCTGATATGATCTGATTAAGTGTTACGAGATTAAAACTGATCAAGGCAAATTTCAGTTGAGGTGGTGCTACTGTACCTTGGGGTTTATGCACTATACATAAGGAGTCATTAGAGCGAGCTGTTGTTCATAGCTACACATAGTTGACCTCTGAGTCTAGCCTGATCTCATGAGAATTCGAACATATTTTACGAGTTGGCTAATTCGTATGAATTCATAGAAAGTTAATTGTGCAAAAAGTAGATTATTATAAAAATAATAATGAAACCACACCCTTAACACAAAGGCAAATTGAAGAAAAATATGGTTGCATGAATCAACCATCTCTTAAAATACATACGAACTGCCATAAGCCAACTGATTGAATTGTTCAGGATTACAAACAACGCTGTACATCAGTTATATTTTAAAGTACCCTTAACTTTAATGTGTCACATGAGACAACAGTTTAAATCAAGATATTTTACTAATATAGTTTGCATTGTCAATGTTATTTTTCGATGTATGAATGGAAAACTTTAATGGGGTAAATTGTTGTAAAAGAGGTCAGGTTTTTAAATGTTTCTATGATTATGTTTCTCCTTCAGATGGGAAAGTGTTAATAATGTACAGTAAAGTCTTGTTCAGTTCATCACCATGAATAAATGTTTAATTCAATTGATGTGGTCTGCTTTCTTTTAAGTTTAGAAGAAAGTGTTACTACTGCTCCTCATAAAATTACTCATTTGTGTTATGATGTTGTTATAGGGCTTTATGACTATTTTATTAACTGCAAATAGGCTTGCCGCGATAGTCGGTGAAACGGTGATAACCGGTGCTTTAGCCTCTCACCGGTTATATCACTTGCCCACCGCGACACCGTCTTTCACCGTCGTTTTGATATTTTCGTGTAATTAAATCATTTAGTTTCGTTAGAGAGAGCAAACACTAACAACTGAATGTGTTTGTTGTCTGAATTCAGCGGAGCTGAACGCGCGTCACGTCACAGAGCAGCAGGTGTCAGATTTCATTTATTTCTGTCAGAGTTTGCAAGGTGAGCTGACTGACCAGATGATGACAGAAGCTGCGTGCTTACTCGTTTTTGTTATAATATACATATATGATGTTTAATATAAGCGAGATTGTTTTGTTGTGTTTTTCATCAAGAAAAATATTAAACCCATCATTCAAGCAGCGCTTTTATGGAGAAGTAGCCGGTTGTTCTGCTTGGGACTGGCGGGTTCTTTGAGAATTACCTGCGCACATTGACTCAAGCACTTAAGTAAACCAGCTGTTGCACTCGAATTGCACGCAAATTCATAGGCGATTTAACGCAGCTTACGCAAGCGCTGCATTTAAACAGTTGCGTAATTCAAAAGTGAAAGTAAAATGTGCACGTCTGCATGCGCATTTATAAGCCCCTCCCACTCGGTGAAACCGGGATCACCGAGTTTGTGACGCGCCGATTAACCGGTGGGAAAATTACGTCACCGCGGCAACCCTAACTGCAATGTATCAATGTTTATCACTTTAATTGACCTAGGAGAACAATGATGTGGTGAAACAACAAGTGGTTTATGTACAAATGTGAAAACAAGAGAAGTCAAAGTGCAAAAACACAATACAGATCATCATCACTCCCCAAAGTTAAACGTAAGCAACAGGGGAAGTGTTTTAACATGCTATAATCAATTATCTAGATGGTATTTTGAGCTAAAACTTCACATATGTGCACTGGGGACACCAAAGATTTATTTAACATCCCAAAAAATTATTGTGACATGTCCCCTTTAATATAGTGTTATCCAGCATAAACAATACATCAATCCTGACATTTTTACTGGCTACTCTACACAGAAAACCAGAACACCACACAGACTTTAACAAAGATTTCTATTTTCAATTTCAAATACTGTAGTATTTGCCACAGATAATGAAACATCAAAAACCTTCCCCCTAAGAACAGCTATCAAACACAAAGAAATATAATTTTTTTACCAGTTCAGCATCTACAAAACCCAGCATCATCTGAACTCAATCAAATATGATATCTTCTCAACATTGTCTGCTCCAAACTGATAAAATAATAGAAAAGTAACACACACACACACACTACTCCACTTTATTTTTGTCTCAACTGTTACACTATTAACCATGAAATGCACGAGTGTTTCCACAATCATTATTACATATTTGGGTATTTAGTGACCTGATAAACTGAACTACCAAAATAGTACAAAACGTACTGTTATGAACCTATAGGTGTATCTGCAATATTCCTGTGTTTGTGTGTCCCTCTCTAGGAAGAAACATCCTGAATCATAAGTCCCAAATTTAATTCAATAAATATTTTCTTCATTGTTCAACTTCACTACTTTTCTCCGAGTCTTTCATGTTGCACCCTTTCCCCTAGACTGGGCGTAACATGAAATTGGGGGCTCGTCCGTTGGGTAAATATTTTATAAGCCATAGCTATTTTGTTGGTTTATTTTTTGTTTGTGTTTGCCTGGGGTTTTTCCTTTTGTGAGGGATGAAATATAGAGATTGGCATGACATCAAAGTTTGAACTTGAAATATTTACGGTTGCGCCCACTGAAGAGCAATTTGAAAAATGTCGTAAAGACGATCTGCTGTTAATCGCTGATTTCTTTGATATCATTGTACCTCGAAATGCGCTTAAAAGGGTGATTAAAGAGGCACTGCACACAGAGCTAGTAAAACAACAGATCTTGCCTGGGGAGAATGTGGTTACGGGTGTTGCATCTCCAGCACTATCTGAGGATTTGGACACTGTGGAGGCAGAGTTCAAGTCCGACGATGGGGCTTGCATAGATCCCGTTAATCCTTCACCGAAAGACCAGCTGTTGGAAATCCGGTTGAAAGAACTGGAACTGGAATTAGGCCGACAAAAATACCAAAGCCAACTGTTACACGTCCGAGCTGTTGAGCTTGAGACAAACCGAGATATCCGGCTGAAAGAGCTTGAACTTCAGCTAAAGTCTGAGCAGCCTCGGCATCCATCTTCTCCTGTGATACGGGGAAATATTCCTGTGGCGAGTCCAGTGAGTGCCTGCTCTTCTCTCCCTACGCCATCGCCTGCATTACCAGTAAGTCCTGATTTTGATGTTAGTAGGCAAATTTCGTTAGTTCCTACATTTCGCGAGAGTGAAGTTGATACGTATTTCACAGTTTTTGAGCGCATAATATTCAATAATCAATTCCAGAAAGATTAATTAAAGCATTTTTTTTGTATACTTTGGCCTTTTAGTTGTCATCCAACAGATGTTACAAATGTACAGGGTTGAAGTTCCACACTAATAATTTAGACAACATAATAGTAGGAGCACTGCAACTTTATTGACTAATTTCAGTCCATCCATCTAACCATTCAAAATTTCAAAAAACACATGTGAGAAGGTTTGGAGCCTATCCCAACATCTTGGGACAAAAGCAGGGTACACTCTGTATAGATGGTCACTCCATTGCAGGTCACTTACAGGCACACTTAAAGACCTGAGCCGAGGTATGCATTTAAGGCATGGGTGGGAAACCCTGGTCCTGGAGGGCCACTGTCCTGCAGAGTTTAGTTCCAACCCTAATTAAACACAACTAATTAAATAACTGTTTATTGGCTCATGTGAATGTATAGTCTGTTAACTAAAATGTTATAAACAGCCTGAATCCATCAACTCAAACCCATTGGCACAGAGAGGGGCCCTAAAACCTAAGAATCAAGAAAATGACCTTTAACACATCACCTCATTTCTAGTGAAAGTTATTATACTGCCATTTACTAGTAAAGAGCGGCAAACTACATGTTGATGATAATTATTAGTAATGGAAAGTGTCCTTTATAACTTTGAAATAATTAAGTATATTCGTATCACTTAAAGATACAATAACACATCAATTGAACTCATGATTTTACTTATGTTCAGTTAACTCAAAGGCTCATGTCAAAAAAAAAAATACATGTATGCATACAAAACACAGATGTACCAGAAAAACGGCTTAGAGTTTACTCCACAGTGATTTTTCCATTCTTCTTCAGATACTCTCTGTATAGCAGTAGGCGCTCTGTTGTGTGTTCTGGTAGTCTGTTTCTTCTAGCCCTTACAATACATAACGCTAAAGGAAACAGTCTTTTAAATCCTCCCGAAGACGCAGGAATGGTCAACAGTTTGCGACAAAGGCTTTGTAGCTTGGGGAAGCGGGTAGCTTCCCTCCAAAATGTTTGGATGCAGGCATCTTCCTTCAACAAGGGCTCAGCCAAGTACAGATCCAGCTCAGAATCTTTCGTTGCCTCTTTAGTAAGCATCATACCATTATCATCTGCATCTGTTAAACAGCTTGTCTCCTCTGAACTTAATGATTCAGTTTTACTCAATGCAGTTTCTACAACTGAACAGGCACGGATGTTTGAAGGAGCAAACAGTGCGGTGCTCTTGACCATTTCCTTTCCATCGCTAAAGGGTCGGAGCTTGATTCGTGGGTCCAGCACGGTGGTGGCAATCAAGTCTTTTTGAAAAATCAAAGGTTGGAAGTGAGCACGAAGGCCAGAACGGAGGGCTGAGCAAAAAACGCTCAACTTTGTGGTCTTGGTCTCAAGAACTTTATCAAGTCCAATGATAGATGGAATGATGAGGGAGACAGTGATGCCATCATCCTGAAGAATCTGAACCGCTTCTTCAAAAGGCTCCAGTAAGCCAACAAAGTCCACTACTTGCTCACGAGTAATTTGGACAACTGGTGGACAAATTGTGCAGTCTTTTGTCCCAGTGCGAGCGTGATTCAATAGGGTCATCATCAAGGGCCACACTGACTCTTGCATTATTTCACGCATAATGATAATTGTAGAGTTCCAGGTAAAGCTTTCTGAGCTGTAAGGACTAGTCAGTGTGACTCCACAGTACTCTTCAAGAACTTCATTCCAGTAGGCACTGCGGCGAAAGAATGACACTACACTCTGTACCTCAAAGAGTATGTGCTCAACAACACTGGATTTCTTCAGCGCTTCCTTTATGACACAATGCAGCAGAGTTGTGATACAGTCCAGATGTTTGCTGGATGAAATTTCAACTTGAGAGAGATCATCCATCAAAACTTGATCATCAAGAAAATCCAAGAAATCACCCTCATCTGGATCATTTTTCTGTACAGAACCCATAATCTTGTAGTCACAGAAAAGATCATGTGTCGCAATGGTGTTCTTGGCCTCGTGGATAACACTGTAACCAATGTTATCGGGATACAGCCCATAGCTAAGAAGAATGGACTCCACTTCTCCTCCGACCTTAGACGTAAACTTCTTACATTGCAAATGGCGAAAGGCTACAAGAGGCCTATGAATGTTCCAATCATCATCAAGAAAATGCAACTGAACAGCCAGAAGCGGTTCAGCATATTCACTGGCCCAAATATCTGCAGTGATGTGAACAACATTACGCCCCCAACCACTCAAAGACACACAGTTCCTAAGCTGTTGAATCAGCTGTGGCTTGACAGTCTTCTCCACAGCATCATATAGTAGAAAATCCACAGTGCGCTGTGACAGTTGTGGGTATTGAGGTCCGATCAAAGTCATTAATTTACGAAACCCGGAACCTTCAGAAATGTTAAGGGGTAGCATGTCCTCAGCAATCATCTGCAACATTGCATCTACAAATTCCTTATGCTCTGGCTGCACAACGAAATTATGACTCCTGGAGCTGGAGGGTGAACCTATACGCAAGTTTGGGAAGATAGGAGGACTGTTTGCACTTTTGTCTTTTTCTAAAGCCTTCTTCTTGTTTTCCTTTACCTTGGGCAATTGTTCTGTGCTGGAACTTGACTGTAGGATAAAAACAAAAACAAAATAAGAAAACTTGATGAACTGGCATTAAATATTCAAAACGTTAATTAAGCCCTTTTCACATAGAGATTCTGGAAAATACATGAAAAAATGCATTCTGGAATTTTACGGGATTGTTAGATTTTTTGTTCATTCACACTGCCATGATTTGCCGGCATCTGCAAGGTCCCGAAAAGACATGTGACCTCTGTTTAAAGTCCTGGACTTTCTTCTACGCAGTGTCTGAAGTTTGCATATTATTTATTATTTCTCTTTCCAGAAAAAACTCGCGTACATTTTTGTTTATGATAAGACTACAAAGGAGCGCGTGAACGCATAGTTCTATGCTGGTGAATGATCTCAGCTTCAAAGTGGATATTTGACGAGCTCCCTAATCTCTGCTTTAATACAGTTTTCAGACATTTCTCATCGTGATTGTTTATATGCATTTAAAACCCGCATTTTGAGGAGCTGAACGATTTATCTTGTTGGGATGACACGCGGGGATTTTCGTTTATTATAGCTCAAATGAGCATGTGATATTGTTTTATGCTGCTGAATGATCTCAGTTTCAACGCAGTAAGTGACAAGCAAACTTACCTGATATCTGCTTCAGTCCAGTTTGCTGACATTTCTCGTCGTGAATGTTGTAAATCCCTCATTTTAAAGAGTTGAACCAACTTCAAATTGCCATGACACGCGCGTCCTCACTACGGCACACATGCCGTTTATGCGTCTCATTTATCATTTCCTGATAAATGCTTTAATCTAGTTCGCGACATTTCTCGTTGTGAATGTTGATCTCTCATTTTAAAGAGCTGAACCATATTATAACTTTTGTTGTACGACACGCCCATTACGGCATTGTTTCGGCTTCTTGTTCACACAAAGGGTTTTCCATGTATCTTACTAGGTCCTCTTTCCGGCAACGATCTCAGATTATTTACGGGACGTGTTTGTGTCTGGCAATTTTATGGGTATTTTCTGGGACCAAAGGTCTGTGTGAATGGGGTATTAGTTCTACACAATCAATCTGAAAAATTAGCAGAATTACGATTACGGGTACAATAATTAACACTTCTGTTGAAAGTTGCAATTACAGATATCCACTTTGGACTGTGTGAGGAAACCGAAGTACTAAGAGTAAACCCACGCTGACACCCTCACAGACAAATACATGACTGTCAACACTGTTACTCCACCTCAGAATTGAGTTTGACACTTAGAGAATTGACATAGTATAATTCAGACAACAAGAAAACATTATTTTCAGATATATAAGACTTATATTATACAAGACTTAATATTATATTGTTAAGGCCTGTAATATCTTGTGATCCATGACAATAAAGGACCAAATATTCAAATATTTAAAAAATATAACAATCTAAAAAAGTCAAAAAAATAAAAAAGGAGGTACTTTAGGCAAGGCAAGGCAAGTTTATTTGTATAGCACATTTCATACACAGAGGTCATTCAAAGTGCTTTACACAGAAATGAGAAAACAATATATAAAAAAGAAAAAGAAAAAGTAAAAATAAGATTTACACGATAAGATCACAATAAAGACAAAGATACATGAGAATTTAAAATAACAATTAAAGAAAATAAATGTGATTTTAATAAAACAGTTTAAAATGTTAAAAAGAATAAAACAGGAGTAAAAGTGACTTGAGTTAAAGGTGCAGTCAGTGTGAAGCAGCACAGTGCTCATTCAGTAAATGCAGAGTTAAACAGATGTGTTTTTAATCTAGATTTAAAAGTGTTTACTGTTGAAGCACATCTGATCTCTTCTGAAAGCTGATTCCAGCTAGAGGTGGCATAAAAGCTAAATGCTGATGCACCTTGTTTTGAGTGAACCCTTGGTATTTCTAACTGACCGGATCCTAATGATCTGAGTAATCTGTTAGGTTTATATTCAGTTAGCATATCTGTCATGTATTTGGGTCCTAAGCCATGAAGTGATTTATAAACGAGAAACAATACTTTAAAATCTATTCTAAATGTAACAGGAAGCCAGTGTAAGGACCTGAGGACTGGAGTGATGTGCTCAGATTTTTTGGTTCTGGTCAGAATTCTGGCAGCAGCATTCTGTATGAGCTGCAGCTGTCTAATGGTCTTTTTGGGGATCCCCGTAAGGAGTCCATTGCAGTAATCCACCCTGCTGGTGATGAAAGCATGAACAAGTTTCTCTAAGTCCTGTCTTGAGACAAAACATCTAATTCTGGCAATATTTCTGAGATGGTAGTAAGCTGATTTGCTTATCGCTTTCACGTGACTACTGAAATTAAGGTCAGACTCTAAAATTACACCAAGATTTCTGACTTTATTTTGTGTCTTTAGACCCCTAGAGTCAAGGTATGTGTTAACTTTGAGAGTTTCATCTTTATTTCCAAATACAATGACTTCGGTTTTGTCTTTGTTTAACTGGAGGAAGTTTTGACGCATCCAACAGTTAATTTCATCAATGCATTTACATAGAGAGTCAATGGGGCTGTAGTCATTGGGTGAAAGGGCTAAGTATATCTGGGTGTCATCTGCATAGCTGTGGTAAGCAATTTGGTTCTTTTTCATTATTTGACCAAGTGGGAGCATATACAAATTAAACAGAAGCGGTGCAAGAATTGAACCCTGTGGGACTCCACATGTCATGGATGTCCACTCAGATTTATGGTTACCTATGTTCACATAGTAACCTCTTCCTTGTAGGTATGTTTTAAACCATTTGAGAACCATCCCAGAGAGCCCTACCCAGTTTTCCAGTCTATGTAAGAGTATGATGTGATCTACTGTGTCAAAGGCAGCACTAAGATCTAGTAGCACCAGCACTGATATTTTACCTGAATCAGAGTTTAAGCGAATATCATTTATTATCTTTATGAGCACTGTCTCTGTGCTGTGATGCTGACGGAAACCAGATTGAAAGTTGTCCAGATAGCCATTTGAGTTTAAGAATTTGTTCAGCTGATTGAAAACAACCTTTTCAACGATCTTGCTTATAAACGGAAGATTTGAGATAGGTCTGTAGTTGCTAAGTATGGTTTTGTCTAGGTTACTCTTTTTTAGGAGAGGCTTTACAACTGCTGTTTTTAATGACTCTGGAAAAGTGCCTGTGATCAGAGAGGTGTTTACTATTTTTAAGAGGTCAGTTTCTAAGCAGTTAAGCACCTTTTTGAGAAAAGATGTGGGGAGAGTGTCAAGGCTGCAAGTTGATGCTTTAAGATGTTGTACTGTTTCTTCCAAGGTTTTTATATCAATTATGTCAAATTCTGAGAGAATGGCTAATTTCTGAGGTTGTTGCAATGATATCTGACTGACCACAGTACAATTTGAGGTCGTATTGATTGCCATTCTGATATTACTGATCTTCTCAGAGAAAAACTTAGCAAACTCATTGCATTTGTTGTCAGAGAGCATTTCACTAGGAACTTGATTTGGGGGGTTTGTTAGTCTCTCTACAGTAGCAAAAAGAGTGCGAGTGTGGTTTATGTTGTTATTTATAATATTGGAGAAGAAGGTCTGTCTAGCTGTGCCTAGTTCTACATTGAAAGCACGAAGACTGTCCTTATAGATGCTATAATGTACTTCAAGTTTTGTTTTCCGCCACATACGTTCAGCTTTTCTGCAAGTTCTTTTCATGTGCAGTACTGCTGTTGTGTTTCTCCAGGGTGCTCTACGTCTGCCAGTGATCACCCTGACCTTAACTGGAGCTATACCATCAATAGCATCTTTAACTTTTATGTTAAAGTTTTCAAGGAGAACATCAACAGAGTCTGCGGATATGTTTGGCAACATTGACATAGCATTCATAAATACCTCACTGGTGTTCTCATTTATGAACCTTTTTTTGATATAGACAGATCTAGCATCAGTGGCAGGACAGATCAATAAATCAAAGTAAACACAGAAATGGTCAGATAGCGCTTCATCCTTGATTACAGTGGATGAAATGTTTAGACCCTTGCTAATGAGCAGATCAAGAGTGTGTCCCCGATTGTGTGTAGGACCTTGCACGTGCTGGGTCAGATCAAAAGTGTTTAAAACATTTAACAGTTCAATCGCAGTATTGTTTTCTGAATTGTCTATATGAATATTGAAATCTCCAGCAATAACAAAATAATCAAATTCAGAGGAAATTGTTGATAAAAGTTCTGTGAATTCATCAACAAATGCTGAGGTGTATTTGGGAGGTCTATAAATAATTGTAAACAGAAAGCGTGGTGTACCTTTTAGAGCAATACACAAATATTCAAAAGACTGGTAATCACCAAGTAACACTTGCTTGCATTGAAAGGCATCTTTGAATAAAGCAGCTATTCCTCCACCCCTTCTAACAGCTCTACAGACATTTATAAAGGTAAAGTTGGGTGGGGCTGATTCATTGAGGACTGTAGCGCTGCAGCTGTCATCTAACCAAGTTTCATTTAGAAACATAAAGTCCAGGTTGTTAGTGGTGATAAGATCATTAACTAAAAAGGATTTGTTCTTTAGTGAACGGATGTTCAGAAGTGCTAACTTAACAGTAACTGGTTTTGGAACTGTATCAATCTCAGAATGACGTATAATAGGCAGTAGATTAGATAGAATTGCTGTGCGGCTGGAGACGGCCTTCATCTTTCTATCACATGT
Source organism: Paramisgurnus dabryanus (assembly GCF_030506205.2). NCBI lineage: Eukaryota > Metazoa > Chordata > Actinopteri > Cypriniformes > Cobitidae > Paramisgurnus > Paramisgurnus dabryanus. The sequence continues at coordinate 26,151,667 of NC_133357.1, forward strand.
CAGGACAGAGATAGGGAAAGCTAAAGGGACATCGGGCGCCCGCTTGTTCTTAAAATATTTTTGATTGTTACTGCTGACGTAGCGGGAACCCAACACACATCAGTTACCAGTGCTGTTCGCAGATGAGGGCTGGTGTGATCCCTGACGTTGAGGCAGAGGTCGGAGTGCTCTCTGAGATGGAGGGGGAGGGCGGGCTGGGCCCGAAGGCTTTGGTGGTTGAGGAGCCCGCCGTTTCTTGGTTGATATTTGGGGACTCGCAGCAATAGAGTGGGAGAGCTTTGTTCCAGCAGATACCAGTTTTTCCATTTTCTCTGAAAAGCCCAGAAGTGGTGATGTTGGAGAGAGGGAGAGAGAGTGTGACGACATCAGCTGTGATTCTAGTGTTCCTGAAGGCTGTGAGGGAGTGTTATCATTCCTCTGGTCATTATCAACAGAAACGTCCTTGGGTGTTGATTCACAATCCAGCTGTAGCGAGGTCTGTGGGCAGGGCTCAGCCTGAGCTGTGTCTGTGAACAGTAGTTGTGACTGCTGAGTTTTATCCTTGTCATCTGAATGTCCATCCAGATGCTGGTGTAAAATCCTGTGGTCATTTCCGCTGTTCAGTAGTGGACTGGCACACTCAGCTGATGGATGATGCATGGAGAAAAAGATATTGTCTTTAAGCAACCTAGCACCTAGTTTGTTTGGGTGGATACCATCTGTGTTAAAAAGTTGCCTTTGACTCCAGAAGATATTGAAATTGTCAATGAAATTCAGTCCTCTCATGGTGCAGGTTTTTTGCAGCCATGAATTTAAGCTTAGTAGACGAGAAAACATATTTGTTCCTCGGGCTGGAAGAGGTCCACTGATGAAAAATTGAACTTTCAGTCTTGTAAGTGTTTCAAAAAGTTCATTGAAATCCCCCTTAAGGAGCTCAGACTGCTCTTTTCGAATATCATTCTTTCCCACATGTATGACAATCCGACTGACAGACTTATGTTTCATCAGAATGTTGCAAAGTTCCTTGTTAACATCAGAAACCGTTGTCCGAGGAAAACAGTATGTACGGGTAGCCTTGCTTTCAAAGTTTCTGATAATATTGTCACCCACTATCAGCGTGTTTGGCTCGGCTGCTGTCTGAGCGAAGCGCCGCTGCCTATATGATGTTGAGCGTCTGTTAGCTCTGTAAGCTACAGGCTGACGTGATCTGTGTCCATTAACATTTGGGGATTCTTCACCCAAACTCATTAGTGCTTCAAATCTATTTTCAAGCCGTACAGGGGGTGGTAGAATACCAATATTGGCTACTCGAGTTGTACCCATATCTGGGGTAGATGATGCTAATGCAGCAATTTGTGACACTCGTGACAGTCTAATGTCTTGAGCACTTTTGGGTCTCGCACCCTGTTTATGCCATCGGTTTGTGTCCTCAATTTCTTTAGGTTTCTCTGAGCTCACTATGACCTGTTTAAAAGCATTAGGTTCACAGGACTCACCAGCTTTATGTTGAGAAGGACCACGATGAAGCTCCGCTGTATGTTCTGGCAGGGTCGGCAGCGCCACAAGTAACTTTGTTTCGAGAACTGCAATCTTTTGTAAAAGTCTGTGGCAATTTGAGCAGCAGGTGGATTTATATCCAGAAGAAGGCATTCTTTCTTCTTTTCTTCTGTTTGAGTGTGGGCAGCTGTGTTGTCCTGTTTTAGGATTGTCAGCTGCCGGCAATAGCAGACTGCTAGACCGCTTTGACAAAATCCCCAAGTTGTTGAATGTTCCAAATATCAATATAGTTCCAGGAATTTGTAGTTTTAGTGTGAGTGCCCAATTGTTTAGTTTGAGCACTGTGCTGAACTGCTGGTAGTTGAATCAAAAGATAAAAGCGAAAAAGCAAAAGCGCAAAGCACAGAGCGCAAGTAAAAGCGTCCGAACAGTAGCGAAGCAGGAAGTACTTTAGACACCAAATGTATGTAATAATAAAAATGTATGTAATAATATATTTTAGAGCTCAACCAAAGTGCGTTTTTTGGGCCGATGCCAATAAAGATATTAGGGAGTAAAAAAGACAGATAATGATATACCGGTATAAAAACAATATTTTTTGTGTATATTATAATACAGTACACATATACTACATTATATTATACTACTCAAACTGGGAGCCATGGCCCACAGGGGGGCCGCGAATGAGTTTTATGACATTTTATAAAATACATAAAATTATCATACATTCTTTGTAATTAAACCTCCGAAAATTATGCTACTAACCAACAGCAATACATTGTATAGGGGTGGGCCGGTTTGTAATTTTTTTTACCGCGGTCGGTAATCAACAAATTCCTGCGGTTTTGCGGTTTATTGGCAAGGCAACGAGTTAAATAACATGATTTATTTATCTTCAATACAAAACACGTGCAGATTACTTAAGGAACATGTAAAGTGAATATTATTTCCTTCCACATTTCTTCAATTTCAACATTCAACAGCTTGAACAATTACCGTATTTTCCGCACTATAAGGCGCACTTAAAAGCCTTTAATTTTCTCAAAAAACGACAGTGCGCCTTATAATCCGGTGCGCCTTATATATGGATCAAGCGCTGCATTTTTATATATGAAAAAAATTCAGCGCTTTCAGCATTACGGCTAACGTAGTCAGTAAACACAGGTACTGTGCTTTCTCACAGACTGTTTCTTTTACTACGTGTTTACTGAATTAGTAGAAAAGTTCCCCTCCACATTTTGAGCAAGGCTGTGAGATATTGTTAATATGCACATTAACATTTAAACAACGTTACTATTGGAGTGAACGGAGTTGTCAGAATCCTTAATAAAGTTTGACTTTATCTGACTGTTTTGTTGACATTCCCTTTAGCACAGCTCCATCTAGTAGATCTAGATGTCCATCTAGTAGCAAACCCAGTCAAACGTTTGACTGCAGTATCTTCTATTCTATGCGCCTTATTATCCGGTGCGCCCTATATATGAAAACAGTTCTAAAATAGGTCATTAAATGAAGGTGCGCCTTATAATCCGGTGCGCCTTATAGTGCGGAAAATACGGTAATATTATCAGTTGAAAAAAAATGTTAACGCATTGTGCGTGTCCACACGTCCTACAGACATTTCGCCACTTTTCTATCCTTAATTTGTGAATAGCCTGTAAATGACACAAATTATTGCTGCCCTGATGGTCTGGTAAAATAACCATTTGTATGAGAAATCACTTGTACTGCATACGTGTCCGTGCTTGAGTATAGCTGGGAAGCTGCACTGAGACGCTTGTGTGTGCGCAAGATGACGCGGTCCGTCTGTCTCGCGCGCGCCTGGGCAGTCCGCCTCTGTTGCGCGTGCTTGGACAGAACGCTTCTGTCCTCGACCCTTACCTAAACATCTGTCTTTTTCCACAAACAGAGAAAGAAGACGCAAAAGCAAAACTTTTTGAAATGTGTCCTGCTTTAGAAATGGCCACTGTTGTAGGCTAGATGAAAAGAGACAATCTAACCTCTTTGGATATTATTTGGACTGATCGCGTGCTCTTTATGTTGCGTGAAAATTTGATAATGTATGAAACCTGATTCTGTTGTTGATCTGTTGCGGTTGTTTGCACGTTCAAATTAGATAAAATGTTTGTATTACTTTTAACGAGTGACAGACAACGTCACCTGTATTTCTACTCAATGACAATTTAATATTAAAATCATATCAGTTAATGTTCAGTTAACAAGTTGCGGTTGTTAACAAGCTGCGTGTACAAGCTGTTTCCAGCACACAATGTTTTTTTTTGCGGTTATGACGGTGAGGAGCTCAGACCCGCAGCATGGGTCACGTGACCGCGGTATGGCGGTAATCCGGTTACCGCCCCAGGCCTAACATTGTATAATTTAATATGTTTGTTTATTTAAAAATGTAAAAAGAAATTCTGTCACACATTTTCTTTAGGGGGGCCGTAAAGGTATGCACTGTACACAAAGGGGGCCACACGCGAAAAAGTTTTAGAACCACTACATTAACAGAATATATATTGCGCCAAAAGTTTTGGGACACCTGCCTTTATATGCACATGTACCTGAATGAAATCCCATTCTTAAAGGCGCAAAAGAGGATGTTTCCGCCGACTGAGAATCCAAAGACCGTTACGTTTTTTAAATGAGCGCATGCGTAAGAACAGCCTCCCGCCTTCACAGCTCATTTCTAGGGAACGCCTTCCAAAACTCGTGCACGAATATTTGAACACGAGTGTTTATTTAACACCGGCATATGCTGTGTCGCGTCAGTGGATTCATTATGTGAAATGATGATAATAAACACATAAGACCTAAAGTTAGATCATTCGACGCTACTCCCATTTCAACTAGCATGTAGCAGACTGGTCACTGCCTTACAACTACAGTACACAAACAACGTCAATATACCTGAATAACAGTACAACAATAATTATTCCCCAAAGAAAGAATTTTCGAGAAGAATTTTTGCGAACTGCGCGTCTGTATTGACACCTCTCTGTTCCTTCATTGCTCTCCAGTGTTGAAATGTTTCTCCAATAACGACTCTGGTTACATTAAGTTACGTTCTTCTGACAATTTTCTCCTCTTCTCAGCGACTTAAAGTCTTTTACGTCCTCCTTCGGGGTTTCTTCTCTTCCGTGGTGCAAATTCGAGGAGGAAAGCAGGAGCGACAATGAAAACAAACCGAAACTTAAGACGGAGTTTCATGCGCTATGCGCATGCGTCACTCGTGTAAAGCTACTGGAGCGCACACGTCTCTCACAAGGAACGTAATGGCAGTGATTGACAAGCCAGAGGGCCAATCGCTCATGCGATGATTACGTCAACGAATGGCTGATGTTTTTAAGGCCCTACCTTATTCACAAATGACATATATTAAATGTATTACTTTCAGTGCACCTAATAAATAGTCTTTTATCATTTAGTAAAGACAGTTTCCACTAATATTGCAAAAATGTATTAAACAAACATCCTCTTTTCCACCTTTAATCCCTAGGATTTTATATGCAGCTATAACAGCTTCAATTCTTCTTGGAAGACTTTCTACAAGGTCAGGAGTGCATTTATGGGAATTTTTGACTATTCTTCTAAAAGCACATTTGTAAGGTCAGACACTGATGGTCGATGAGAAGGCCTCGCTCGTAGTCTCTTGCAAGACGGAGAAGAGAGATTCGTCGCTCCAGAGAACACATCTCCACTGCTCTAGAGTCCAGTGGCGGCCTGCTTTACAACACTGCATCCGATGCTTTGCATAGACCTTGGTGATGTTAGGCTTGAATGCAGCTGCTCAGCCCTGGAAACCCTTTCATGAAGCTCTCTACACACTGTGCTTGTCTAACCTGAAGGCCACATGAAGATTGTAGGTCTGTAGTTATTGACTCTGCAGAAAGTTGCAGACTTCTGCGCACTGTGCACCTTAGCATGCACTGACCACGCTGTTTGATTTGACATGGCCTACCACTTCATGGCTAAGTTGCTGTTGTTCCCAATTGCTTCCATTTTGTTATAATACTAACAGTTGACTGTGGAATATTCAGTAGTGGGAAAATTTCACAAATGGATTTATTGCACAGTTGGCAACCACACTTGAATTCACAGAGCTCCTGAAAACGACCCATTCTTTCACGAATGTTTGAAGAGCTCTTTTCCAAAACGCTATAAATCCATTTCAATAGTTTTCAGAAAAAGTACATTTTTTACCTAGACCCACACATTTTGTGAATATTCAATTTATGCTGTTATAATGGATTTTTTGCTCAATCTGAACATGTTGAATAATGATTATTAAATCAAACAACAATATTGTTGATTATAAATTCAAAGTTAATTTTATTTTTTTTCAAAACACTATAAATCCATATATTTTTTCCATAAATGTATGTTTTTACTTTAAGAACAAAACAAAAAATAACAGAATATGCAACATATACTCAGGGACTGAGTAAAGTAAATTATTCAGATTGTGATATTGGAGCCAGTTACTTGCTATTACTCCCTCCACCATTTCAGTTTTCTCCTTAGCAGGGCATTAGGAACCCCTTTTGCTTGATATATTTCACCTCTCTCTCTCTCTCTCTCTCTCTCTCACAGTTGTTTTGTACTTTTGCACGACATTGGTCAATGTATCAAACGCCAGTCTGTCTATGAGCAGGCTATCGAACTATTCAGTACTTTTCATGTTACGTTAGCAGGCTTCTTCACAGGAAAAAAACTTTATCGCAAACGTACAAAACGGTATTAAACGAGCCAGTTCTGAAACGAAAGTTGTACATACCAAACACTTTGATGAAGATCGCCTTGCAAACGGGTACCTTCTCCGGGTGCATAACATGACATTAATCCGCCATTGGATTGCGTCGAACGCTCATCGAGTTCTGATTGGTCGAGAGGATCAATCGCGTTTAGGCTAAAAATAGGCTCGGCGCTTATCGCGTTTTGGAAAAGAACGGCATCTTGTACCTACATTTTAACAAGGAAATGTAATGATTTGACATAAAACATTCATGGAGCAGTGAATAGGTTCAGTACACAGCCAAATGACAATGTCATTTTTTTTTTTAAATGGCGTTTATCGCGTTTTGGAAAAGAGCTCTTCGTTTGTAAAAGCTGTCTGCATGCTTAGGTGATTGATTTCATACACCCGAGACAATCGAAGTGATTGGAAAACCTGGATTTGATCATTTGGAGGGATGTCCCAAAATTTTAGTGTGTGTGAAATGGCGGAGAAAGAGTTATAAAGAAATATATAAAACATACCTTGTCTTGACTTGTGGAAGTAAATGTTTGTTTTACTGGTAGGTAGAATTCAAGATCACTCAAATCAATGTCTTCCATTTTATAGATGCCCCTTTCCATTTTACGCTTTATGGTTGCGTACCAATGGTTTTTGATGGAATTATCAGTCCTAAAAAACATCAAATGTTAATGGTTCAATACCTTAAATGATCAACCTGCATATTCACCAATTTAAAATGTAAATGGAATACAACAATTCAATATACCAACATACATTTTTAAGCCTATGGGTAATTATTATTACCTTCCAGGGAGAAACTTTGCCATTTGAGCCCAACGAGTTCCCAGCACACAATGACATTTGATGATTTTAAGATCTTCCTCTTTTGTCCAGGGAGTCTTAATCACAGAGGGATCAAGATGATTATGCCAACGCTCTCTGCACTGTTTACCCCTTCGACTTTTTAAGTGCTTTGCAATTGCGCTCCAGTTCTTGCCGCCATGCAAAGACACCAACTCAATGAGCTAAAAAAAAAAAACAAAAAAAAACTGTTAGACACTGAAGCATTCATTTGAAGAAAAGTAGATTGAAATCTTGGCATAGACTTTGCAAATAGCAAGAATATCATACATCAGGGAATTTGACATGCTAACTTATTCACAAAAAGACTTGACTTCACTTGCTATTAAATTATTTCTATATAGTGCTTTTCACAATTAAAATTGTTGAAAAGAAGCTTTACTGTACAGTAATTACATCAGTGAAGTCAGAAGAGACAAAAAAAACCATACATTTATATAAATATAGAGAATACCTGGTATTATTGCAATTTCGTTTAAAGATATACATAAATGCATAAATGAGTACACCCCCTTTGAAAATTAATATTTTTCTCCATTTGTTAGTATATATGAGACCAGTTTGCTTTCTTTTTTACAAAATAGTTTTATTAAACATTTATTTTTATAAACAAAAGATGTTTGGTGTTTTGCAATGTCTTTGCGTGGTTTATGGTTAAAAAACACACTATTTTCAAACATACCAAACATTATTGTTGCTCCTCTATGCCCTCCTTTCTGAAAAAATTTGGATTTGTACAAAGCTCATCGTTCTGAGAAAAAACAGTGTGCTCCGATTGGACAGCTATTTAGTGCATTGTGATTGACCAAGATGATCGATCAACTTTGCCAGCGCAGTTTGAGCAGAACGTAACAGATTGGTAAGGTAAGGATACTAAAACCTTAAAACCATGTCTGCATTTGTGATCGTAGGAACGATATACAACAAGCGCTACTTTACACTGCACAAAACTCCTGTTTAAATCATGGTTTGAATAGTCAGTAGCAAATAAGTGAACATTCAGTGAATCAAAAGCGGGTGGAATTATGATAATGTGCATCGTGTCCATGTCAACAAGCAGAGGAAGTAAACTGTTGACTACAATCCTTGTGTTCATTGTAGTCCAAGAAAAGAGATAATTTGCGATAATTTGCGTTATCGTAGTCTTTGGGATTTGTAACTTTGTGAGTTAGTACATGTTAACGATCTGCACTTACATAGCAAAAGAAATGCAAAATTATGAAATGAAAAATAGGGGCTCTTTAACTAATTTGCAAAAGCTGAACAATCAAATCAAACTCAACCGATTAATCATTTAGCAGCTTGGTCCCAACAGCTTGGTTCTAATTTTTATGATGGAAGTATTGAGTGCTGAAACATAAGGTTCAATATTACCTTGTATATAAAAAACACAAAAAACTATTTACCAGGATATAGAAAAAGCATAAGCTCACCTTATCATCTTCTTCTTTGGTCCAGGTTCCCTTAGTGAGGTCAGGGTCTACTACAGTTGTAAATCTGTATTTACAGTTCTGTGCCGTTCGACCCTGCAAATTCAAAATTCAATTGACAAAACTTTTTACATTTGCAAAACACAATGTTTTTGCAATCCAGAAATTCATGAACAGGCGTAGTGATATTACGCAGTGCCCGAAAATAGTCCCCTGCTATTGAAAGTAACCAAGGGGACTATTTTCGGGCAGTGTGTAATATCATTGCGCCTCCTGCAGCCATGTTACAGACGCAAAGTCCTTGATTATTACACTAGAATGAAAGTATAGTTCATAGTCATATCTGCCTAGAAAAACACAACTTTAAATTTTCCATCAGTCTAAGTACATGAAGTAACTACAGAAGAGTCAAGTTTTAAATAGGAAAGATATCGAAACTCTTTGGTTATTTTTTAACGCGATGCTAATGGTCTAATCATATTCAATGGATTATGCTAAGCTATGCTAAAAGTGCTAGCGCCAGACCCAGAGATCAGCTGAATGGATTCCAAAATGGTAAAAATCAAATGTTTAACTCTAGGAGAGCTGGAAAATTAGTATATTTTCAAAAAAGTGGAATGTCCCTTTAAGAAATATAAATAAAGAGTCTCTAAATTGACACAAATGTTGTAAACAAAAGATAACTTACAATGATCACATGAACACCAGCAAAAACCAGATTTAAAGTTAGCCTTTGGATTTAAAAACAGGTTTAGGGGATTAAATGGGACATTTCACAAGACTTTTTTACAATGTTAAATAAATCTTTGGTGTCCCCAGACTACGTATATGAAGTTTTAGTTCAAAATACCTCACAGATAATTTATTATAACATGTTAACAGTGCCACTTTGTAGGTGTGAGCAAAAATGTGCTGGTTTTGGGTGTGTCCTTAAATGCAAATGAGCTGATATCTGCACTAAATGGGAGTGCTGTGGTTGGATAGTGCAGATTAAGGGGCGGTATTATCCCCTTCTGACATCACAGGGGGAGCTAAATTTCAATTACCTAACCTGCTTGCAGAGAATGGTTTACCAAAACTAAGTTACTATGTTGATGTATTTCACATTTTACAGGTTGATAGAAGCACAGGGGACCCAATTAAAGCACTTAAACATGAAAAAAGTCAGATTGTCATGATATGTCCCCTTGAAAAAATGTGAAGCAACATCACTGCATGTATAGTAGTTGAAACTTTAGATAAAACATTGTTTGGAAAAAAACACTCACAGGTAGGAAGCCTGCAATCAATTCCCAGTCATTCCTTCCAAATCGCTTCACAAGGGTCCCAAGAATTTCATCCTAAAGTTAACAACAAACACGGTTATTTCCTGTAAACTTTGCATATACTGTACATATAAACACTGGAATATTAAAACAATATTAAAAGTGAATTTGCGATTAAATTTGAAATTACCATATTTGAAATAGGGCTGTATATCAATACAATTTCCCAAAACGATACATATCTCAAAACATGATGCAATGCACATAATGATACAAGACAATTTTCAATGACATTTTTGTTTAAAACTTCGTAACATTATTATCTGTTTATTGTACATTGAATAAGCAGTGTTGTAACAGCTGTGTTTTTGCCATTTATTAGCTTTTGTGGGAACTTGTAGAAAGACTTTACTCATGTAGTTTTACAAAGATAGTGCCTTACTCTTGGCATTATATTCTTCTCTCATATAATTATTTTAAATCTATGAATAAACAAACATGCAGTCAAACTAAGGCCAAATTTTCGTTTTGCGCGTTCCCCGATTCTCTTTTGGTTGTAGGGTTTATAGGTAGAGGAAGTATCAGATAGCCCTTGAAACGAAAATGTTCAGTACCTCACTTCAAACGAAGTGGTATGTGAAAAAGGTATTGTCTACACAGCGGCAACATGGGTGCCAAAGTGAGCCGAGATACTCTGCTCAATATTGTGTTCATATGTACGACTATGTTCTTTAAAGAAACGTTTGCAAAAAATAACAAACGAATAAAAGTATGCTACATTACGTCATTATCGACTGCACAACAGTGCAAAGTCATATTTTATTGATACCCGGTGACTTGACAGCATACCTACAAGTGCATTGGCTGGGAATTTGCTCATCTTTTAGCGCACGTTTGATAACGCATTGTTTTGTAGACATTATGTCCATGAATACGTAAACACGACGTAAACAAACAGTGCTTTTAGTGTGTGTGCTTATTGCAACATTATTGACCAGTACTGTATGTTCTGTATCCCTCATGGACACCCGAGAAAGCCTGAAGGCTAATACGTTTTCATGCTGAATGTTTGTTATGCACACAGACCGTGGTCATCTGAAACATCAAACGCCATTTCATTGCATTGTAAAGCAGTTTTAACTGCACTTATCCAGAACATTGTATATGGACATTGTTTATTCGTTGTTATTCTAAACATGGGTTCACACCAGCCGTGTTTGAGGCGTCAAATTTGCGTCTTCCACGTCTAGTGTGCCACTTGAACATTTTGAGTTTACTCCCTTTATTTGCGCGTGAAATTCTGGTCATTGAGGCATTCACAAGGAAATTCGCGTCATGGGAGGGCCTTCCATAGGTGTTTCTCAATGTCAAGGAAGGATCCTCAGAAGTCAGAATCTCAAGGATGCTACGTCATTGAAAAAAATCGGAAATTCAACCAAGGACTGAGTCCTTTATTCGAAAAATATCCCATATACAGGAAAGGATGCATATGTGTAGCCTTCGCTCTCTGAAATCACCCCCAATCTTATGCGCGCGGTGCCGAAAGCACACCTTTTTACTGACGTAACGACGCAATGACGTGCACTTGCTAGCCTGTTCCATTTACGTGTTCTCCGAATGCTAAAGAGGAGCCTCGCCTCTGAAGGAAGAAACGTGGAAAGACTAGTCCTGTCAAGGAAGTATCCTTGACATTAAGAAACACCTCACAGGCTTCTGTGACTCCGCTCGCTTCCTGTAATCACACCACTACCAAGCAAGCGCCTGATTGGTTAACACAAAGTTAAAATTTTTCAACTTGCTTAATTCGCGTGAATGAGGCGGAATCGTGTCTACCGCGCTGCACTACACGACTCATTCACGCCGCAAGACCTCCAGACGCGCTTCAACGGGTCTTTACATTGACGGGCGCTTCACGCCTCTACCACGGATGGTCTGAACGCAGCATAACAGTCAGTTGTTTTATTGAATACAAAAACAAGGAAAACAAGCACACTGTGTCACTTCGTACACAACAAACACGGGGCATTGCGTTACTCGCTCTAGATTACTTGTGGGATTTAACTTCGTGTCATGCAAATTTTTCGCTCGAGGTGAATATTTTCAACTTATGGCGAAGACGCGTTTGAGGCAAATAGCGCGTTTTGCGTCATTCGCATTGCCCCACTCGAGGACGCGTCTGGTCGCGTCTTTGCATTTGACTTTGTATGTAATATACTCGCGCAAATCGTTGAACTCGCCTCTGCTGTAAACCCACACTTGCACTAGCAGCTTCCAACGGAAGTGAATGGGGCTCATGATCGGTTTGGTTACAAACATTCCTAAAAATATCTTCCTTTGTGGTCATCAGAACAAAGAAATACATCGATTTGTAACAACAAGAGAGTGAGTTTCACTTTTTGGTGAACTATCCCTTTATTAAGTAAAGCATTTCTGCATTTATCCCATTCCATTGAGTAGTGAACACGCGCACTGCAAGTCATAAACACAAACACACAGCAATGGACACTTAAACAGATTATTTTATTTAAAACACTCGAAAGGATCCATATTAACTCCCTGGTATTACCTGGCAAACCAATAAAAGTTTGGGCAGTACATAACCTCTCTCTCTAATACAAGATATCCCTACTAACCTAAAATATACACATTTAATGTAATTTCAACAGACAGCTAATAAGTATTTAACAGCGGTGAGTAGACACTGCCAACAGCCGTTTATTGCATTTTGATGTGGTCTTTCAGGCAGTTAGCTATGCTACTTATAAAAATATCAATTCCCCTAGGTGTCAAATTAACTCCATCTTTCAAAAACAGCCCAGGACTGTCATGTCTAATGTAAGGATGCTTAATCATGGTACCATTTATGCTATGAACAAATGTAGCCATAACCCTATTAACAAACTTCCTAGCCTTGTCAATCTTAACCGGATTGACATTAGCCTTCCACCGGCACCTCTGGGTAACAGCTGAAAACATGATTTTCATGCCAGGGTGCCAGAGTTTAAGCTGGTGCAGGTCCTGCTTCATTACATTCACCAGCTGGACGCTTCTGACCTCCCCCATGTCGTTGGCACCACAGTGGATGACGAGGACCTCCGGGGCTACTTTTCCTTGCAAGGAGTTGGAGAAAAAGGGGAGAAGTCCTTTCCACTGCAGTCCACTCAAGCCAAACCAGCAAACACAGACGCCTGGCAGACTGAGGTTGCTTTGCTTGGTCTCTGCAGCTCTATGGGCACCTTGTTTGACATAGCTGTCACCAATGATCCACACTCTGTCTATGGAAACAAATAAATAAGGTTTAACGAATTGCCTGAGGGAATGAAAATCAAAAAGAACGAAAAGTAGAACCGTTTTTAATGTTGATAAACGTTGTGAGAGATTTAGAGCAAGAAAGCAACACCTCAAAATATAAATGACAGTATAATATTTTGTTGTCTATTTAAGACAAAGTAATAGCAGATGTCAAATGTCAGTAGCCAAAACTAGTACTTACAGTTTAAGCTCTGTGCATTTGTAAAAGATGTGATGGGTGAATCATGGTTGTCCTTGACCTCAACCTTAATCGATTGCTGAAAGAAATAAACAGTATATACAAATATAAAAAAATATAAAAGTGCATTTCCATCTCAGGATTCAGGACAATCTCGCAAAGCAGTCGATAACAGTGAATCAAAATAGTATGGGGAATTACACAATTTAACCTTAACATAAGCCGTTAAAATGTAAAGCGATAATAATATTCGTGGTGTTTTACCCAAAAGGAATCGAATGCTAGATTATTAACGTTACAATGACAAGTAACATTGTTTTAAGTAACATTAATAATAACGTTAATTCTCATTTAAGCACAACTAATGTTTCTTAACTGTTAATTAAAGTATATTAAGTGTATTAAGCCATGTGTAGTATAGTATAAATATCTGATAAATAGTTTAAGTTTTAGGTTAATTTACCTCAAGAGTTGGAAACGTTGAAATATCAACCGCCAAAATCTTCCATCCCCGCAACCACCATTGCCCCTGAAAGCCTGGACTTCTAGGCTTCCATCAGTAGCGTATAGCATTAGCTCCTTAGCCTAAGCGAACTTCATCACATGGACGGGCGTAGTTTTAGCAACCAGGCACCTCAGCTCCACCCACGTTCCGCCTCTTTTTCTTACATTTTCTGTCATCCGGGAGTGACGCGATGCCAAGTTGGCAACGGCAATTCTGCCCACTTTAGGCTTTAAAAATGCTCTTCAGAAACCAATAGACAGAGCACAGTTATGCATAAAACAATTTGTATTGCGAGAGGCCGCCTCCTTGTCATTTCTGGCTTATAACAAAAACAGAATAATGCCTAAAAGCTGCTGTGTGACAAAATGTACAGCTAACAAGCCAAAAAACCCAGAAATAAGTTTTTATAAGCTGTCGAGCCGTAAAACCCAGCCTCTAAGGAGAAAAAAGTGAATTGCCGACTAAGTTTCCCTCTAGTGGGTGCAGTTCTACTAATAGAAGTACTATGAAAAGTTGCCTGTTTCCACTTTTGTGTCTTTAAACACTCGTTTTTTGGGGTTGACAGCTTATAAAAACTTATTTCTGGGTTTTTTGGCTTGTTAGCTGTACATCCTGTCAGACAGCAGCTTTTAGGCATTATTCTGTTTTGTTATAAGCCAGAAATGACAAGGAGGCGGCCTCTTGCAATACAAAGTCAATGGAGACCATACAGATCTCAGGATCAACTGCGATTCGTCACGCTACCTTTAAAAGTGCATCCGAGTCGATTCAGAACGTGCTGAATTGATGATGCATCATCATACCGATATTTTGAACACAGCACTAATAATAAGTGCAGTTTACAGTTCAGTGCACTGATGTAATACACATTTTGTTGAATAAAGTTTATTGTTAAATACCCTGCCTCCATTACATATCTTTTTCAAGTGTTTGATCACCATATTTTAGTGATCATTGCAAAAAATGACATAGGGCTGGACGATTTAACCTAAAATCAAAACCTGGGGTTAATTTAACATTTGACATCGATTATGATTAATGAACGATTATTATTATTATTTGCCTCATAGTTCACTGGCAAGGTTTGTATTGTAAATATGCTCAGATATTAAAGGTGGAATATATTTTTCTATTGAAAGGTCAAGGTCAAGGTATTCTTTATTATCCCGAGGGGCTATTTTTTATGCAGCCAGCAGATAGAGTAAAAAAACAATACATAGACATAACAAACACCATAAAAGCACACCAAACAATAATAGTAAGTCAATCAAACATTCAAGTAGAAGTGTTTAAAAAACTGGTCACAACAGGTATAAAAGAGCTCTTGTATCTATTTGTCTTGTATCTAGGGCATTTGTTGATTTGATTTTAAAAGAATTGAGTGAAGAAGAAAGTATTAGTTGTAATGGTTATTTATTGAACATTGTGACTTCAACTGAAATCAAAACACACATTGCTTGAAATGAAAAGTGTCACATAGTTTACTGTAAACTGCAAGTTTCAAAAAATAAAAAAAAAGTAAAAAAAATAAAAAGGTTAAGTTATTTATTTTTAAACTCTAGTCATTCAGGGCTCCAGACTAACTTTTTTGTTATAAGGAGCACTGCACCCCCTGACTGAAAATTCTAGTAGCGCAAAATCAGCCTACACTCCTTAAATCAGCCCAAAATGCAATTAGTTACATTTCCCTAAACATTTTCCACTAAATCGACTGAACTCTATGCAGTTGCTGCACATGTTATTATGCACAATTGATAAACGTTCAGAATAGGAAGTTACGAACCAAGGATTTATACAACCCCCATGACTAATTCTAGCCATACATGCATACAGTGTTTGAGTTCTCCTCTATGTATCTCTATGTTACTGACTGGTCGTGGTGGTGCCACGTAACCTCACACGCGGTAGTATGTTTTAAAGGGAAAGTACTAATAGGATTAAAAACCAAAATAACCGACATGATAAAATAGGGTTGGTTAAAATTTCTGAATTTCGGTTTCGATTACATTTGAATTAATCGTGCAGCCCTAACAAATACACACACACGTCCATGCATGCATGCATATACGTGTGTGTTTTTAATATATAAATAGAATGAAGACTGATCTCGCAGACCCCTCACCTCATCCCTGAGACCACAAATTTTATAAATAAATGTAATGATTTTATGGCATTCTAATGCTTTCTAATTAGGGGATGCACTGAATGTTCGGCAACCAAAATTATTCGTCCAAAAATAGCAAAAAATTTGTTTTTGGTGTTCGAATGAACAAGTGAAAAGGCAGAATAAATTTTTCCGCATAATGAGGCCTTTGATGACGTGATCAAATTGCAACCAGTGGAGAGTGAGAGAAGCACAAATGAAGCAAATGTGTTGGTGAAAGCATTTAAAAGTGTCAGAGAAAAACACGAAAACATACAGCACTACAAGTTTCACTCATCACTTAAAATGACAACCTGAACACAATGCAGCGTTTGAGAAAGACAAGGAGGCGGAGATCCTGAGTATTTGTCTGCTGAATACACAAGTACAGAAAACAAAGTTTATCTTTATCTATTTGTTCAGAGAAGTGAGCAGGTGTAAAAGGCCCTAAAATGCAGGGTTCACACAAGACACAGTAGAGGCGGCAAAGGAGAGTGATTTACATGTTAAGTCAATGCAAAGATGCGATTAGGCATTCTGCAGCGTTATGGCGCGGAACGCGAGGCGCAGATGAAATGGCCTTTGCCACGAGAGACGCACGAGTTGAAAAATCTGAATTTCTGTGGATTTCTGCAACATGTTAACCAATCAGAACCTTGCTGTAGTAGTGACGTGATTACAGGAAGCAAGTGGAGTCTCAGTGGAGTCGCAGAAGCCCCTCCCATGACGTGAATTTCTGCGTGAATGTCTCGTATGATTAGGCAAACTAGACGCGGTAGATTCGTTATGTGTGTTGATGTGAATTTGACCCACAGGGGCTGTTTACACTTGGTATTAAGATGTGTTTTCATCGACCGGATCACAAGTGGACGAGAGAGACACATTACGTTTACATCTGGTATTTAAATCCGTCTCTTTTGTCCACTTTCGACCACTTCTGTTCTGAATAATGTGAGGGGGTGGTCTGTGAGACGGTGGGCGAGTCTCTCTGCTGTCATTCAAACGCGAGCGGGAGTAATTATGAGTTTATATGGACGCAAACTAATACTATGTCAGAGTCCATTGCTTGTTTAGCAAGTTAACATGCTGCACAGAGTTTTGTACGTGTGTATGTAAGAGCTTTCTCTGAATTTTCAGCGCAATTGATGAAATAGGATCGCGCAACTTTCACGCTTTCAAAACGAAACTACGGAGAACACCCGCAGTAGTTTTATCAATGAAAGGCTAAAAATAGCGCTGTTCACGGTATGTTCACGCCAGAAGTCAAAAAAAGATGTTAAACTTGTGTTTAATACCTCAGATTAGATAAATGGGCGGAGAGAAGGCGGTCGCGTGTGGCTGTTCGAACGCATTCAACCACATTGCGTTCCGCAACTCCAAAGCGATCCGATCGAAAGTGGATTCGACTACATTCAGCTGGAGTTTTTCCATTTTATTTGGCTTCGGCCAAGAATTTTCCTTTCGATGCATCCCTCTGGGTTGCCAAACCTTTGTTAACTTCAAATTCAAGGACCTTTCAAGGACTTTCCAGATCCAATACCCTCAAATTCAAGGACTAAATGTGGGGACACCTTTCAAGTGAGAGCAAGGTTACATTGTGTTACCTTTTAAGATACATTGTTACAGTTCCGTTTCCAGGAGTAAGTGCATCTGAATGTGTATATCAATTTCAATCAATGGTGAGACTTAACGACAAAAACAGTGTGACACGGGAGCCAGGAAGTATATCGCTATCTGAAATATTGACAAAGACGGCGTTACAGGGACGGAGTAAGTATGGCAAGGGAGACGCAGCGTCTCGTTCCCTTCTCAGGGAACAACAGTTACATACATAACCTAAAACGTTTTCATGTGTCCAACACAACTATGCTAACAAAAAAGCATTTTGGTATGAATCAACGTTTGCATACAGAAGATATAAGCATCTAAAGTGAACAGTTTAGCACGTGTGCTTGAAAAGTCTAGAATTTGTATGATATTATCCTTCACTACACATGGAATAATATGTTGTTGTTTTTTTTTCAGAAAACTTCCATAAAATGGATTCAAGCCCTTTCAATGACCTGTATCTATGCATGTATATTTTCAACAACTTCCCAAGGCCTTGAATTATTTCCCCCAGATCCACAAACTTTCAAGGATTTCAAGGACCCGTGGGAACCCTGCCTGATGCTTTCACTCACCTCTTTGGAAGTCCATTTGAGCTTTAGCTGTTCAACATCCTCATCGATGTCAGACTCAGGATTCAGCTCAAGCTTTGGTTCAAGGCTTGCACAGCCTTCCATTACACTAGAAATGTGGATTTAATGGGAACACGAGTTAGCTCAAATGAACGGTTGTGTGCCGATCTTATATGGTCTCAAATAAGGAACAGTTCACTCATACTGGGAATTCTATATATATAAAATATATTCAATCGTGTGGTGACATAACGATTATTTAAATGCTCCTGGTCGCGTTGGAGCCATTGTCACCTCCCAAGGATTTACATTGGGTTAAGATAAAAAAATATTAGTCTAGTGAGTCACGGGCCTAACGTAACATTATTCACACGCAGATGGATATAATTGCTGCAAATGTTTTAGGTTAACAGCGAAAAACAGTGATGCCCTTTACACATTCAGCTATTTTCGTAACTTACACAACATATTCACTTGGAGTTTTACTTTCTAGCACAGGCTGTCGTTCGTAAAGGTTACCACGGCAACGGTTGCATTGGTTGTGTTTCGCGAACCTTTTACGTTGCATTATAGGCAAACTGCGACCGTTAATGTACTAATCGAAGTGTAACGTTGGCTATAACGATGGCTGATATACAATGTGATACTGGACAGAATTTATTCTATTAGAACTACAATATCTTCCATAACTAAATTAGGGATGTTCACATTGACCGTTTAACCGTTAACCGAAGGTAAGAAATTATGACCGATTAACATTATCAGTTAAAATAAAAAATATTTGTTAATACATGGTGTGTGTCGTCATGAGCCGACAGACATTTCGCCACTTTTCTATCTTTAATTTGTGAATGTCCTGTAAATGACACAAATGATTGCTGCCCTGACGGTCTGATAAAGTAATCATTTGTATGAGAAATCATTTGTATGCGTGTTTGGAAGCTGAACGGAGACGCGCGCGTGTCCGCGCAAGATGACGCGGTCCGTCTGCGCACATCCGGACAGACGTTCGCTGATGGCCTCTGACCCTAACCATAAACATCTAGCTCTTTTTGGACAAACGGAGAAAGACGACGCAAAACCAAAACTTTCTGAAAAGCGTCCTGCTTTAGAAATGACCACTGTGGTAGATGAAACGGAGACAATCTGCCATTTGGATATTAATCCACTGGACCGATCGCGTGCTTTTTAATAAGGTAATGTTGCGTGAATATCTGATAATGTATGAATCCTGGTTCTGTTTTTGATCTGTGGCTGCTGTTTGCACGACGTAAAACCAAAGACGACGCAAAACCAAAACTTTCTGAAAAGCGTCCTGCTTTAGAAATGACCACTGTGGTAGATGAAACGGAGACAATCTGTCCTTTGGATATTAATCTACTGGACCGATCGCGTGCTTTTTAATAAGGTAATGTTGCGTGAATATCTGATAATGTATGAATCCTGGTTCTGTTGTTGATCTGTGGCTGCTGTTTGCACGTTCAAATTAAATGTTTTGTTTTTACTAGTTCACAGACAACCGTCAACTGTATTTTTACTCAATGACAATTTCATATTAAAATTTTATAAGTTAACGGTTAATGTTCGGTTTAGAAGCTACGGTTATCGGTCGGGAAAATTAACTGATATGAGCATCCCTATAACTAATACATTAACCCAAAACATACTTCACACGTTTGTAATCATTAGGCTACCGTTAACAGATTTGTTTCCAACAAGTTACTGTACGATTAAACTTTTTCTTACCCCTCCAATTCCACAGACATCTTCAAGAGGCTTCTTCCGAATTTTCATGAATCATTAGTTGACCACTTCACTTCATACGTGGGTGATACTGATATTGTTGATAATCGTCTATACACCGTGTATGTCCATATGCACAATCTCCAACCGCTGCCTGCGAACTTCGCGCGCATTAAATTGTGTTCCATGCGTCAGATTTGCTCAGCCGCTTCTTCTTCAGATTTTACGGCGGGTTGCGAACCAACTTCATAAGCGCATACCGCCACCTACTGTGGTGGAGTGTTAAGAGATTGAACTTTAATCCACTCTCATCCTAATAAATCTCATGCTTGCATTTATCATTTTCCCTGCATTTGATCCATCAATTAATATTTTACTTAATGTAAAATCTTTTTTTCCCAGTGATTTTTATTCTAGTTCCTCTTTAAGACTTTTCCTTTCTATTTTATATTACATACCATCATTACATATTCCACTGTTTCTTTTATTAAACATATTTTACATAAACCTGTATTATGTTACAGTTTCCCTATTATATGTAATGTGTGATTAAGATCAGAATGCCCTGTTTGCGCTAAAACACTTCCTTTATGTGTTTTTATTATGAAGAAATGTACATCTATACATGGCATGCATACTTGTTACGCTGTGAAAAAATAAAATGAAATAAAAGCAAGGCGCACAAATCATAGAACCTACATAAATAAAAGGAAATAAAGAATAACACAAAAAGGGGTCAATCATCTTCTATGTCAAAGTCTTTTATGAGCCCAGCAAATTTACAAGCCTGCTTGCTTTTCATACAATGTAAAGAAGGAAGGTAGCTATCAAGAAAAAATTTTAAATACAGAAAAATAGGGTTTGATTTTAGTACATTTGTAAATAAAGAATTTACCTAAAATTAACAATATATTAATAAAAAATTCAGCTCTATTCTCATAGAGTGGGACACAACTTAATTTTGTCTTTGGCTCAATTATTTAAACAATAATTGGTTTAGATTCATTATATTTTTACACATCAACACACATAACCTACAATTCTTGCACAATTACACCAAGAGTGACAAAAGTGCAAATGTTACTCATAAGTAACTTACCCATTAATTGTAACAGACAGAAATGGTGACCCTGAATTTAACCCTTAATATGTAATAATTCCATATATTCTGTCTACATATTAAAGGTAGATTGTTTGTACATCTGTCTATGCAAGTTTAATTTATAAAAAGGATTACTGTTTTAGTGATGCTGGCTTTATAGTTGGTGTTGTTTTGTCTGTTATTTCCCTGTTGTATTTAAAGAAAATTTTCACACTATTTATTTTTAACATAATTTATTTTTATTTACAAATTTATTTTCATTACAATTTATAACATAATATTGTAAGCAGAAAAGTATCTCTGTGTAGCCACAATGAAAGAAAAAAACAACAACATGAATAAACTTTAATATGTTATAATATCTTTATCAATGGTATTACATCTGCCTCCAAAACAGCTTAAGACTTTATTAAATACATGCGTTAATACTTAACCTCAAAGCACAATTAAATAATGTACATTAATAGATTATTCATAACATAGATTTACATTTAAAGACAAATGACTTTGTTTCTAATAGCAAAAACACAATTGCACAACATGAATGTATGCACTAATGTTACACATTTACAGCCTTATTTGATATAGCTTTTTTATTATGTGCACTGTCGCAAATTAGATTTGCATAAAACATTTTACTAGTGAAAATTATGCAACAATATTGAAAAAAACCCCCACAATTATGCTTATTTTGGCAATTATATAATGATATTTCTAACAGTAATACCTATGTATCCAACAGATTTAACGATCTATTCTTTTGGATACTGACGCAATAACTTATTCCATTTTATTATACAAAGAAAACGTATGATCCGACACATTTCCATCTTTAAGTGTTTTACCTCTAAGACGGTTTCATCGGATGCACGCACGTTGCTGCCGTTACACGGCTGGTCCAAAGTTAACTTTCAGTCTGTGTTTATTTATTGGTGTGTCTAGTCGCTAAACTGATCTCAGAAACACTTACCTTTTCAAAATTAAAATGTTTAAGTTTCCTAAAGATGAGGGAAGAGGGAGAGCACGGATCACTGATGTGGCACCCAGGCACAGATTCAAGGATCTGTAGCTAACATTGTATACATTATTTACACAGTAATGCTAGCTCAGTGTAGTTGATACGTGTTAGATATCTATACAAGGGTAATCTACTTAGTTATTTATTTTCCTTGTTATCAGAAATAAACAACTCTAAAAGGACTATGTTGTTATTGATTCTATGCTGCTGAGGTCTAAAGGAAGTTATGTTTGGGCCACAAAAGCCGCTTGTTTATGTCGTTGCTGCCCATACTCTTTCTTTCAAGTCTTTTTTCCCGTTACTATAAAAAAAGTGATCCATGCTCGATGCCCCAAAGGGTAACATTATTTGAGAAAAACTTTGATCAGCTGGCGTGCCTCAAAGAAAGCCATTTTCTTCAGAAATATAGGAGAAGCCATTAAAAGCATTGGAGCTGCTGGTGGCCAGGCTATGTGCAGTTTCTGGGGTGCGGCCCACAGAGTTGGGCACCATCTCTCTGGTGAATTCTGGGTCAATATGCTGAAGATCTGAAGGGCCTCTCTGAATGATTGTACAAAATCTTATTACACACCTTGCCATAGTAACATAATAAAACATAATGCAACAGAATCCATAATTAACAAAATAAAGGCGTTGGTATAGAAGTTACGTCTTGTAACATAAGGTGTGGAAGGGATTGTAAGAACCTACCACATTAGGGTTATATGGAGGTGTAATTCGCTTGTGATAGAGATCATCCCAGTTTATGAGGGCAAAGAACGCATGGTTTTTAATCTCCAGCTGCAAAAACAGTTAAATAGAAATGAAGCTTGGTCTGGTAAACAATTGTACACTAAAATGCATTTAGCCAGATTAAATTTCTCTAAATTAATTTGAAATGATTTAAAATAAATTAATTTCCTTCATTCATATGAAAAGTTTACCACAATTTTATCAAAGCTATGGATCATGGTATGTCTGCAAAGTTCACTTACAAAATCAGCAATAGCTCCTATTCGGCGACGCTGATCTTTTTGCAAGAGTCCATAGAGCAGGTGACACACAGCCTCAGACTTTCCAGGTGGCAGGTGAAGGGGTTTGTGTAAAATTGCTTCATACATCTCAGATACATCTCGATTGTAGAATGGAGGCTGTTGAGGATGAAATACAGTAGTTTCAATACCCCAGCAAAGTTTTTAAAGGTGCCAAAGAATGCATTGAAATAATCTGTTAAATTGTTCCCTGATATCTACCTAGAAGGTATGTCTCTTATTTAAGTGCAAAAATTATCCAGAGATAAGCGTCACATCACCCTATTGAGTTAAATCTACATTCTTGGAGCTTTCAAACGGTATACAGTTTGTAGTGATAGATTAAAATTTACATCAACAGTATTGATGCAAACTTTGGCTACGTTCACACTGCAGGCTGAAATGACCCAATTCCGATTTTTTTGCCCCTATGCGACCTGTATCTGATCTTTTCATGACAATCTGAACGACACAGATCCGATCTTTTCAAATGTGACCCAGGCCACTTTGGTATGTGGTCCTGAATCTGTCTGAACGGCCAGGCCACATGTATCTGACCCGTATGTCATTGATATGCTACAAACGTCATAATTCATTTAGTGCAGAGATCAACTCATTTGCATTTTAAAGGACACACCCAGAAACGGCAAATTTTTCCTCACAGCTACAAAGTGGCAAATTTTAACATGTTATAATAAATTATCTAGATGGCATTTTGAGCTAGAACTTCACATATTTACTCTAGGGACACCAAAGATTTATTTAACATCTTAAAAAGTCTTGTTAAATGTCCCCTTTAAAATACGCAAAAGTACATGAATGAATGAGTAAACTTACTAAGCTGTACAGCATCTCATAAAGCACAGCTCCAAGGCACCACCAGTCTACTGTTCGGTCATAGGGCTCTTTTCGTAGGACCTCAGGTGCTAGATACTGATAGAAAACAAGATTACATTTTATAATCTTAGATGAACAAATAAAAACTCTTTGCATCTATATTTTTACCTCAGGAGTACCACAAAATGTTGTGGTGGTTTCTTCTGCTTGTACTCCTTCTTTACACAGTCCAAAATCTGTTAACACCACATGACCCTGATTTAGAAAAAAACACAAAAATTACAACAATATAGAATACTTGAAATGCATTAAACAGCTCTGTTAGAAATAAATAATGCACTGTACCTGGCAATCTAATAGGATATTTTCTGGCTTGAGATCTCTGGAGGCAAACATTTAGACATAAAAGTGGTCAGGCCAACAATAAATGTGATTATAGTATGATACAAAGAAAATCTCACAGTTATTGACCTGTAAACTATATTGAGAGAGTGAAGGTAACCAATGGCACTGGCCACTTCGGCCGTGTAGAAGCGGGCCCGTGGCTCTGAGAAACATCGCTCTCTTTGCAGGTGGTAAAACAGCTGGAGAGGGAAAAGACAGGAACATTTAGTACTAAAACAACTATTAAAACAAAAGATCCATTTTTATTACATTTATTAAGAGTTAATACAGGAGGGAGCAGACAGTGCTTCCTAGTGGTTGGGAGAGTCACAGAACCAAATGTCACCCCAACAACAGGAACCTGAAATCATCTACTGCATGTACTTGTTTCTTTTTTTATAAAAAAAAGAATGTAAGTAAATAAACTAAAATCTTTGTATAATAAAATACATTTCAAAGTTTACTCTTTTAAAAGGGTATAGAAACTAATATACAGAGATGGTAATACAGTTAGCTGCAGACCCATGCAGATAATACTGTGTGAATGACTGTTAAATTCATTTAAAAAAATGTCTCAAACCTCTCCTCCATTGACATAATCCAGAACAAAATAAAGCTTCTCAGCGGTCTGAAAGGAGTAGTGTAACCCGACCAGAAAAGGGTGTTTCAAGCTCTTGAGTAGCACATTCCTCTCTGCCATTATGTTCTTTTGCTATATTACACAAGACAACATTGATGGAGGTAAACAAGAAAAATATGAACTGACATCATTCACGTCAAAACAAAAAAATATATAATGCTACAGTATAAAATACAGGATTCATTTTTTATAATAACAGTAGTTTTATTTCAACATTAACCTTTGTATTTTCAAGTACTGGTTGCATTTGTGTTGAAAATTTTATTAAAAGTTTGATAGGTAAAGGTTGTGTATGTTTTTTCACTAAACTCCGAATTAAAAATAAAGATTCAGATTTAGGCTGTCACATAAACAGGGTCATTAAATCCAACTCTTTAATGCACTCTTCACAAAAAGCTTGTGGATCCCTGATCAAAGCACCAGAGCATTCTGCGCCGATACTGCCAGCGGGACCACACGGACAGGCCAGCAGGATTCTACATAGGCCTACTCATTTATTCATTGGACTGCCGAATTAGACGCAAGAGTCTCTTTTCAGTGTGAATTAGAAAGATTCTGAGGTTATGTCGCTTTCATGGTTTCAACAGTAACAACATAAACAAACGGCTTTTGTGGAACAAACGTAACTTCCGGTAAACTTTGCTAAGATTTCTGATAACAGGCAAAATAAACAACGCGTAAATTACCTTAGTTCAAATCATAGCTAAAGCGTATCAAAAACTACACTGAGCTAAAGTTACTGTGTAAAATGAATGTATACAATCTTAACTACAGATCGGATGCCAAACCAGAGCCGATCCGCCCTATACGCAGGCTACGCAAGCTGCGTAGGGTCCCCGCACCACTAGGGGGCCCCCCTGTTCTTAACTTCATGCAGCGCTACACAGACCAGCTGGCATGTGACATCATTGTGCCAAGAGAGATATTCGAAATTATAACAAACAGTCTGATCTCACGATACTTTAATTCCAATTGTCGGTCCATCTATGCAGCTCCGCATTCGTTTGACGCGCCTATCAACATGCGTCTTCATTTGGATATGGTTTAAAAATATCCGTCCACAGCAGGAAAGACAAACCACGAGTCCGCGACAAAATGAAGGTAAAGTAAAAAGATTAAGAACACATTAATGTTTTAAATTGGTCTTGACTAACTATGCAATGGATTTTATTACAAACACTGCAGTCTAAATAGATTACGTTTTAGTCCAGTGTGTTTTGTTAGAAGTGCGTGTACACATTAATAATCAAAATCTTTCATACGTGTTAAAAAAAAATAAACACATTTATTCATGCAAGATGTTGAGTGACTCCTGTTAGCATTTTAAAACAATGCACATTATGTCTAAAGTTTGCATATTTATATAATTGTGTGTATTTTGGTGTGTTTACCTCTGGAGTCTGATCATGCCTTGTTTTTAAACAAATTGGAAAATCTGTTGAGTTGTTTGTTATAGTTTATCTGACAGCTATTTTGTTTTGATTTTATTCAGCTTTATTTCCCTGATGTTCTACATCACTTCAAAAATAATATATTTGGCAGTAGACTTTGCTTTCCAAGTACTAATGTAACAGATTAAGGGCTTTTCAGAAAACATGTGTCAATGTCATAATTATGAAGTATTCTGATGAGTGTCACAGTAATGTACATGTGGCAAAAAAGATAATACGTGTTTTAGTTAACAATTTGTTTATAGCTATTTAAGCAGAGACAGTGAATGTTTTTTATGAACGCGACGACAGGGCCCCCTCACAAAGTTGCTTAGGGCCCCCGGAAGGCCAGAATCGGCTCTGTGCCAAACCTCCAATCAAATAGCAGTAATCCATGATCGCCGTCTCCCCTCATCTTTAGGAAACCAAAACATTTGTTTTTTTGACAAGGTATTTGTTCCAGAGTTCAGTTTAGAAACTAGTCAGAGCATTAAACAAACAGAAACCGAAAGTTAAGTTTTACTCAGACGCGTAATCATGTCAACGTACGTGTGTCCGATGAAACCATCTATAGTGGTGGAGACCCGAGCTCTATGCACCATATTAAGTGACGTTGGTCAGTGCAATCTGCAACTGCACTTGGCATTATTAAATACACTTCAGAAAGAAGTAAATTATCTCCTTAGTATCGGCTATTGATGCAATGTCGAGTGAGAAATTCTTAAAAGGGAAAAATGCTTGTCTCCATAATACTGCTTGAATACAGACAACTGGCTGGCATATTCACACTCAACTTAGCAAGGCCATGCTGGTGAACCAGCTTTACCAGCTCCATTTTTGCTTGAGAACAGCAAGACTATGCTTGCCCCTACACTCAAAAAATAGTGCTAAATAGCACTAAAAAGCTCGTAATCATAGGGGACATTTTTTGTGCTATATAGCACCTATAAAGCACCTATGAAGAACCATCCGGGGATGATATAGCACCACTATAGCACCAGATATGGTTCTATATAGCACAATATGGTTCAACACAGGTGCTACACATATAGTATACCTAAAATGGTTCCTCTATGATTACAAGCTAGTGAACCACATTAAGTGCTATTTAGAATCATTTGTGTGTAGTTAGACCAACTATGCCAACATGAACTAACCTGGTCTAGCATAGAATTCAGCACAGATTTCAAAATATTTTGTTACATCAAATTAAACCAAAATAAAAACTATTTTTGTTAATAAAAAGAATGCAGTTTGTTTTATTGGGCTATCTAGACTATTTATTGGGCTATTATACTATTTGTATAGTACAAAGGGCAAAGTAAAAGTGAGATTAGATTAGATTTTGCCTATTTTACTGCACTAGCTGTGCTAGTTCTGATCTTGCACATGTTATCTAATATTAGTCTTAAGGGTTGATAAACAATAAAATATGAAAAACAAACAGGTACTGTACAAATAAATAGGTAGCATGTTTTAAAACCAAATAAATACGAACCTCTTTTTTCTTCAATATAACCTTTTTTTGCAAAACTTTTACAGCATAGAATTTTCCATCTGCTTTGAGTTTTGCCAAAAGCACCTGCAATTGAAGAGGCACAATTTAGCTAAATAAAGGCATTTTATTTTCTGCATGTAAACTTATAAACTTGTTCCTTTAAGACCTACTGAAAAAGTTATGGTAGAAGACTACCTTATAGGGATGTGAAGAGACACTTACCCTACGAGACGAGATGAAACAGAAGATTGGGTTCCCAAGAATGAGATTTTTACACTTTTAAAAAAATCCTTAATAATAATATATGAATAGTATTTTATTAAACTAAAATCACATAATTTTGAAATGTTTTAACTACGACTGTCCCAAAGAAATATTTTGGTAATTGATGATAAATTTATTTGATATTTTTAGAAATAGACCTAAGTGAGCAATCACCTTTAAGATGACATAATAATGATGAGGCAATAATCAAAATCAACACCTGTTTTTACATTAACAATCAAACACAACGCACCTCAGACTTTATGAGATCCCAAAATAACATTATTAGAAACCCAAACAAAAAACACACGCATGTAAAAGACAGATTGATATAATGCATGCACTGTAAAAGTAAAATACTGTTATCACGAGTATCAAGTATTTCACCACAACAAGAAATCTTGTGACATTAATATCCCGAGATCTCGTCACACCCCTACTACCTTATGAAGCGTTAATCATTTGTAAAGTCTAATGGTACTGTACATTGTTAATCTTACCTTTCCAAAGGTACCTTTACCTATCACTGCCAAAAAGTCAAAGTCAGTGGGTTTGGCACTGAAAAACATACAACAAATCAGACTACCGCAAATAACAACATATCAAAATAACTGCATCATATTGACTACACAATACATCCATCATGTTTTATGTATGTATTCACATACATTTAAATGATATATACAGGTTGTTTAGTTTGTTGTGACAAGTATAAAAGTATCTTACTGAGGATTGACAGACGCACCCAGATTGACATTGGCAGATGATGAGGATAATGGCTAAAGGAGATAATTACATATGTTAGATATATGAAATAAAATGATCTAGAACCTGATAATATAACTATGAAGTAATTATGATTGTAAATATCATGCTTACTTGATTATAATGCGCCATCTTCCTATGTCTTTTGTGTTTTTGAGTGAAGAGAAGTTTAAAAGTGTCCACTACCCCTGAGCTCTTATGCTGGTCTGACTGTTAATGTACCACAGAAAACTGGATGTTCAGGTTTGTGAAACAGACCCATGAAGGACATTTGGTTACTCAGCATGAACAAGTTTACACAGTAAATACAGATTTATAGTAAATAAGGATAATGAAAAAAATGCAATGTACTAAATGGATTTCACTGTTAGTTTGTGTATCTAAAAAGTATTTAAAAATATTTAAAGCCAGCATGGCACAGATTTTTATTCAGCACTGTCTATGTAAATACTGCTTTCATTATTATAAAAATATAAAATATATATAATTAGAATCTTGCAGATTTCGATACTTCACTTAGTATTATTATTACATTATTGTATATATTATTATACTCTCAGAAAAAGTAAAAAAGTTGTCACAGGGGCAGTTTAAAAACGCACACTTTTGTTCCTAAAAGGTGCACGGTACCTCAAATTTGTAACTACACAGAGGTACATCTGCCAAAATGCTACATAGGACCTTTTCAAAAGGTACCAACAACTTTTGTGATATTTTCTGAATGTGCACCTCATTCTTTTTAGATTTAAAACTATAGTTTGGAATTGGATTACTACTTTTTCCATTATTCAAATAAGGAAATAAATGTAAATAACTCTTCAACTTCATGTACTCTAAACTATATTTAAAACCTGCCATGCTTTTGTTGTTCTTTGCTTTTCTGTGTTTTCTTTCTTTATATTTCGTGTACAGCTGCTTTGGAACAATGAACATTTATCTATTGGGATGTTAAATGATATTCTGTCTTAAATACAAGTGAGCTTAATCAATAGTGTTTATGGCATCTGTAGCTCCTTAATACTTAGTATGTTGACAATATACATTCCAAAATATAAATTGTACCCCTCTCAAATTGGTCTTTTGGCTGTCCCTCCAACACACTTGCAATATACCATAGAAGTGACAGACTGCACTTTTAAATCTTATTTAAAAACACTTTTTACCAGTTATCTTTTATTTATTTTAGCTTCCTTGATGCATTATTAGTTTTTCTTTAATATGCATGTTAAATTATTATAAGCAGTTAGGTTGAAACATTGGGCTGAAACAATGCAAAGCATCACAATTTAAATCCGAAATACTTATTAGCGGTGCTTCTTGCGAAGCAAAGCATCACTATTGTTTTCTGAAAGGTTAGTTGGGTCAATTATTTACAGTTTTTTACAAATGCTAAAACACATCCGCCACATTCTCAAAACCTTAGACACAAAACCCAATCTTCAATTTGCATTTACAAAAACTCTGACTTTTCTGGCAAATTAAACAACAATCTCGAAACCACTTCATCTGTGCTCCAAACCAAACACAGCATTTAGGACATCTGTAAATAATTTTTTTTATTGTATATAATAAACACATTTTGCAAATACTGTTAAAAACCTATAGTAATCACAAGTAAGAACTGAAAGTACTAGTAGGGTTTGAATGTCATATGCAAGCACTCGTTTTAACAATTAAAAAAATATGACTGCCCCCATAACATTCGAATGAAATATGAATAGCAACAACAAAAGTAATAAATCATCTTAAAATATTAATCTGTAAGCAATAATGTGCAACAGCATGTACTGTACAGACACAATACTCTGCCTAATAAAGTTTACATTCTCTTTAAACAATATATCATAACAGATTCATTATAAATTAAGCCGCATAATAAGTGATTTTAAACAAATAAAGTATTAAGTAACTTTCATTTTTGTTTCAGGAAACAAAAGTAGCTCACCTGTCTACTCGAGTGAATGATCAACTAATGTGTGCACAACACGAGATATGAAAGCTGTTTGTGGGCTGCGAGACAAAAACATCCGTGCGTGTGAGTGCATGCGTGCGTCCATAGGTACGTGTGTGTAAAGAAAGGGAGAGAGAGAGAGTATTTTGTAGAATATTAGTAAAACTACTGTAAAAAATGTAGACTGTGCTATGCAAAAAAGACTTTGCCAAGGTGGTGTTCCAGAAAACAGTTTATGGGCTCTATCTTACACCCGGCGCAATGCAGCGCAATGCGCGACGCAAGTGTCTTTCGCTAGTTTCCACCCTAATTTTCACGTTTAGCGCCGCGTTGTTTAAATAGCAAATGCATTTGCGCCCCCTTTTGCGCCCATGGGCGTTCTGGTCTGAAAACGAGGTGTGTTCAGGCGCATTGTTGGCGCGTTGCTATTTTGAGGCAACTAAAATAGACTACGCCATTGACCAACAAAAACCTGGTCTAAAGTCTAAAGTCAATGGCGCAATGTGTTTTATGTTATTTAAAGAGCGCATTAGTAAAATGCGCCTAAACACGGGAGGACAACGCGGGTTTGCTTATCACAAGGTACATAATGCGCAGCAGCACAAAAATGCTTTTAAATATGAAAGATTAAAGGATTGAATGTAAAAGATTATTATTGAATCTCTTGGACATAAATGAGGACAGATTATGAGACGTTAGAAGGCGCAAAGAGCTGCTTCACCTGCAGCCTGCTAAGTAAATAAATGCTTTGCTTTAAACAAATGCGTCTGTTTTTAAATGTTTTTTTTTTTAATGCTACCTCACGGATTTATTGTCTATGATGACTCTGTACCTGTGGATATGGTGAGATGAGAAACATTTTTAAGTAACGCTTAAAAAAACTCTTTGCTAAAAAACCGCTGTCCAAAGTGCTGAAACGTGAGAAGAGCCGTTTGTAAATTCTTTATCTCCTGTTTGTTACAAATAAAGTATTTTTAGAGTACAAACCTTATCTTACATACTTGTAAATTATGTTTTGATGATATTGGATAGCCATACATTTAAAGCAATTACAAGCCTGCTTTTTACTTCCATGACTAAAAGAAAACGGGTTTTAAAGGTTTTAATAAAAAAATAACAATTTCAATACAAGTGGAAAAACAACATAATTATTTAACATTAATCTTAAACTGGGGATCTTCTTCCTCCGCTTATTTTTTCAGTTTACAAAGTCCGTCATCTAAATAGGGATTAGACATAACGCCAGCGCAACTAGCTTTTAAAGGGGATGAGAGCAGAGACTCTCATTGGTTTATTGCACGTTACGCCCAAAATACTCCCATTACAATAGGACCTACCCTTTTCGACCATGCGCTCGGCGCAAAATCCATTTTTCCCGTCGTTAAATTAGCAAAAGTGGATTCGGACACGCCCATTTAGATGTTGCGCTGTGCGCTTTAGACAATGCGCTTAGATCGTTAAAATAGGGCCCGAAATGTTATTGCCTGGATAAGTTAACTCAGAGTACATGGATAATCTCAACTTTTGGTTTTAAAAACTAATTAGGTAATTTTCAGGGCATTTAATTAGCCGTGGCAACTTTTTTCTAAAGATAACCTTATTTCAAGAAAGAGGTCAACATATGTGCACTTTAAATGAGAATTTAGTGGGCATCAAACAAAAAAAATTCACTGTCTCTGATTAAATTTAGCTATAAACAAAATGTTAACTAAAACACGTATTATCTTATAGCTGTACATTTTTGCCTCATGTAGCCTACATTACTGTGACACTCATCAGAATACTTTCTTTGACACGTTTTCTGAAAAGGTACATTAGTACTTAGAAGAAAACAAGGTCTACTGCCAAATATATATATTTTTTTTTTGGATTTGGACTGCAGTGTTTGTTATAAATCCATTGCATGGTTGGTCAAGACTAAATAGGAATTTAAAACATTAATGTGTTCTTAATCTTTTTATTTCACCTTCACAACACTTTCCTGCTCCGGCGGATAGCTTTAAACCATATCCGAATGAAGACGCATGTAGGCGCGTCAACCGTATGCGGAGCTGCATGAAGTTAACAACAAGGGGGCCCCCTAGTAGTGCAGGGCCTTACGCAGCTCGCGTAGCCTGTGTATAGGGAGGATCGGCTCTGGCATCAAAGCACATATTATGCATAATATGATGCATACATAACTCTATTAAATAAGACAGCAGCGTTAAGAGTTAAATGTAGCTTTGCTTTTGCTTTGATACAGTGGGTTACACCAGCAACATGCCTGTAGACACTGCCTACTACTAGTCTGCATGTCGAGGCGGACACGATGCAGAAGTAGCCTTCACGCAGAAGTATAAACGTAACTCTGGACCACCAAACAACTACTATGTAACAACAGGTATATTAGTAGAAATAGCCAAACAATTCATTGTCAAAGTTATCAATTTTTCTTTTATGACAAAAAACATTAGACTATTTTAAAGTATAATATATAATAAAAGCTCTATAATATATAATAAAAGATTTTCGACAACTTTAAAGGCGATTTTCTCAATATTTACATTTTCTAGCACCCTCAGATTCCAGATTTTCAAATAGTTATCTCAATCAAATTGGATGTTGTTTGCAAGCTCTATTTGAAGGCAGAGTCAAAAAGTTATAATAAGGAGAAAAGAAGTTAAAGAACAACTACATGTTGGGTTTCTCAATCCAATATAGTAAGTTTAAAAAGCAGTTTTAGCAGCATTTGATTTAACCAAAACTAATAGCATCACTTAAAATGCTTAAACATAACTTGAAAAGTCAATAGGATAGCAAAGAAAATTAGCGTTTTGTGGACTGCCATATACAGTCGTGATTAGGGTCATTTCTCTGTTGTCAGAGGTTGATTGATAATAAATGGCTTTAGCCAAACGCTAGTCATGAGTAAAAGAAAAGATTTTGTGTTCGTATTTAAATGACCAAGAAATCATAAGTTCTTCCAGGGTATGTACACTTATAAGCAAAACTGTATATGCTGTACTTAATTTCAGCAGGTTTTGTGCGTTTTTCCAAGTACACGCTGTACTTGGTGTTAAATAGCACAAAAAGTGGTTGGCTCGCAATCATAAGGGGACCATTTTAAGGCCATATAGCACCTATATGTCACCTGTCTAGAACCATGAGTGGTGCTATAGTGATGCTATATCCCCACTTATGGTTCTTTATAGATGCTATATATAGGTGCTATATAGCACTAAAGATTTTTCCTCTTTGATTACGAGCTTTAAGTGCTATTGAGCACCAACTTTTTTAGAGTGTACAATTGAAATATTATCCACAAGTTAATGTTTTCCATTGCGTGCCTTATCTGAAACATAGTTCTCATGTGTTTATTATTAACTTGGTTATATACCTTACAAGGACATTTCTAAAGTTATGGCAAAAGGAATATGGTGACAATTTGGCACATATCTGTTCAGCCATGCCATGTTTGCCAGATGTGACAGGTAACTTTCACGCTAAACAAATGTACTTGCTATTTTAGAGCACTATGAATTTATACTGTATACAAACCCACAGACAATTATTTTGACAGTTATTCTTTCATACATCTTATGTGGAAAAATGTAACAAAATCCAATTTTTTTTATTATTGTTTTGTCTTTACTAATGTTTTTCATGTAAAGCTGCTTTGCAACAACACAAAATTGTGAGACGTCACGTGCAATAAATACATTTGTAATTATCTGATAATAATAAATAATTAAATAAAAATAGTCAAATAAATAATAAAAATATGTTTAGATATAGAGACTCATAACCTGAAAACCACGCCCACCGGGGGGAAAACAATCCATCCGTCTCTATTGACTTTGTATTTCGAGAGGCCGCCTCCTTGTCATTTCTGGCTTAAAACCAAAAAACAGAAAAATGCCTAAAAACTGCTGTGCGCAGGATGTACAGCTAACACGCAAAAAAAAAAACAGAAATACGTTTTTATAAGCTGTCGACACAAAAAAAAACGAACGTTTAAAGCGTAACTAAACCCTAAACCAACTTTTTTTAGTTAATGATCTCTAAGAATGATGCTTTATTAGTGCTGTTCATTGATTGTAGTAAGTTTTTTGACATTTGGATATAAAGTGTTTCAATATTACAATATATGGTGTAAAAACGTCTGAGTGCTGCCCTCTTGAGGTTGAACGGTGGCTACTGCAGTTGAATTTTCCTATTGGATGTTGGGTCCAAAAAAATGACTTGTGACGTAAGCAGGTTCAAGATCACCACGCCCTTGTTACGATCTCACCACACACTTAGTTCGTCCCCTCTATCTCCGTTGGGATCTACCCACTTTTCTTGCATTTTTCAAATATTGCCAGTGGGTGGAGTCAGGCTCTGACCAGGGGTTTAGTTACGCTTTAAAGACACAAAAGTGGAAACAGGCAACTTTTCATAGTACTACAAGTGGCGGATCTAGACCATTTCAACTGGGGAGGCCAATCTGGGGCCAATTGTACTGTTAGAGGGGCCAATTACATTTAGACCTTATTCTTGTCTTATCATTTTCTGCATTAAAGGCATAGCAGGCCAAATACCATGTTTATGACACTGTCTAATTACGGATGTAAAAAGCAACAATCGCAAAAAAATGTGTAAAAATAATTTCACACCCCACATTTAGAGGGGCCACAAGGGGGTCCAAGCTTGTTGTCACAGGGGCACTGGCCCCCGCTGGCCCCTCTCTAGAACCGCCACTGAGTACTACTATTAAAACTGCGCCCCCTAGAGGGAAACGTAGTCGTCGATCCACTTTTTTCTCCTAAAGGCTGGGTTTTACGGCTTGACAGCTTATAAAAACTTATTTCTGAGTTCTTTGGCTTGTTAGCTGTACATCCTGTCACACAGCAGCTTTTAGGCATTATTCTGTTTTGTGTTATATAAGCCAGAAATGACAAGGAGGCGGCCTCTCGCAATACAAAGCAATGGAAACGGTTGAATTGTTTTCCCCCGGTGGGCGTGGTTTTCAAATTAGTATAACTGCGCGCTGTCTATAAACATAGCTGCCTGAAGGTTTGTGAACCCCTTGAGTTTTCTGTTGTTTACCGTGATTTAATTTATTTTAAATATTGTTGTTTTATGTCCTCTGTTAAGGATGTCTGAGATATCAAAGCCAGTGTTCTGAAATATTCAGTGGAGATGAATATTCATGAGTTCCCTGTTTCACATTAAAGTGCTGTTTTCCAAAACTGATTTCAAAAAGATTGTCACGCTTTTGCATCAAAAGCATGTATTGTTGCTGCTGTTATGATGTTTATGCACAATAGTTTGTAGATTGTATTGTGTATGTTTAAGTCAGTAAATAGTAATGGCATCTTTGGTAGTTCCTGTTAATGTTATGATTTTTTGCAGTCCTTTTGCTCAGTTGGTACGTAACTAATAAAACATTTCTCTTTTTCAAGAATTCGATTATAAACAATCTTCAATGTTTTCCCCAAAACACTAAGAAACACAGGTGGTGAAATTAGAAACCCCAAACTTTTCCAGTGTTTAGTCATATTCAAACTTGTTATGATTTTAATTAATAATAATCAAATAACCACCTATAGTAATTTGCACGTTTTCAGTACATTTTTTATAATAACGTTTTAATGATGTTGCAATACTCTGCATGTTTTACTTTTGTATATTTTTATTTTTAAGTTGTTAAATTTGATACAATGTGGGGTAGTTCATCTGCATTAACGCATCAAATATTCTAAAATATAATGAAAAATATCTGGCTCCATATTATTTTTAAGTCTGAAACGTCTCTGTTCTGTCGGTTGTGTGTCCCGCAGGCATTTGACAGGCGCGGTGGGCGGGAACAGCAGGTGACGCAACTCCCGTCCCGTCTCATTTCAGTTCGCTTCCTGGACTTCCGAGGCTGTGCAGTCCGCGGGGATGCACATACAGTTTTAACGTAAAACAGGAAACTTGTGAATATTCATTTTTCAGCCCAGTGACAGGACGTGTCGTGACGCAGCAAAGGACCAAAGC
The DNA here is from genome assembly GCF_030506205.2 of Paramisgurnus dabryanus. Taxonomy (NCBI): domain Eukaryota; kingdom Metazoa; phylum Chordata; class Actinopteri; order Cypriniformes; family Cobitidae; genus Paramisgurnus; species Paramisgurnus dabryanus. Next base: position 26,188,397 of record NC_133357.1, read on the forward strand.
GGTCAATGTCCGGTCTAGTTACTGTCAATGAAACATGGCGTCCGCTACAGGACCAGGACCAAAGATCTGTCTTTTGGCTCATTTGATGATTTTTGCTTGGTATTTATTTACGCTGTGGACTAACTGCTCTCTGGTATCCTCGGACAGACATCCTGGTGTGCGATCATATGGAGGGCGCTGGAAATATTTGACGTTTATTAATCTGGTTGGAGTTCTTAGATTTTCGTTACAGCTGTCAGTCTTGGTCGCATTGTGTCTTCATGTAACACATCGTTTTCTGTTGTTTGTAGGTTATGCAGACGATATTTTTTGGATTAGCTGCAGCAGTGGATGTAATTCATATGGTTCTACCAGTAAAACAGACTCGCAGTGGAGCGCCACGAATCCTCGCGGAAGCCAGAGACTTTTACTTTACTGCTCTGTCTTTCCCTATTTGCACTGTAAGTAACACTAACTGTAATTCCCTGACAGAATGTTCTAGTTTACACCTGTCACGCACGCACGCACGCATGCAAATAGCTCTGGTATTAATGAAGAGACCACTCCAGCTAGTGATTTTACGTCTGACACCGACGCTCCATTGCTTGTTTTAAACTCGAAAAGTTCTTCAATGAACCTTTTTCGGAACTTCCATCGTTCTTCTTCTTCTTCTTTGGTGTTTTACGGTAGCTCGCATCCAGTTGTTGCATTACTGCCATCTTCTGTTCATACTCTCTTATCCAGTCCAGTTTCTTTTAGATAGTCAAAACAATACATTGCGCTTTGTCCCTTCTCCGCTAAATATAAAATATTTGATATTAGGATATGTACCACAGTCTCCTTTTCCTGACAATTTCATTTGATATGCAATTCAACATCTTCCGTTTTCCCGCCTTTTTTGCTAGCTTGTAACTTCCATCGTTATGTCACTAGTTACGTGAAATATGAAGTCTGAAGCAAACACACTGCACTCCTAACAAATATGTTAAAAACAAAACAATCCACCGATCTCTGTGTTACAAACAACAAATATTGTTACTTTTAACACAACTTTTGTTATATTTTAACACAAAATCAACACAAAATGACACAAAATGTGTTAAAAGTAGTTAACCAGAAAAACTAGTCAGAGTCAGATTAACAATAAAGGTGCCTCCAGACCTACTGTAGTAAAAACGAGTATTTATTTTTAAACAGCACAATACTAATGCTTTTAAATGTATTTAAGAAGAGTTAAAAAATTTAAAATTAATTGAATAATCCTGATTTTTTATACAATTTTTCATGCATCTTGGCATGATGCTCTCAGCCTTAAAAGTTATAATAATAAAAAAAAAAAGGTTTGGTTTTGTAAAATAATAATAATAAAAAGGTTTGCTTTTGTAAAATAATAATAAAAAACGGTTTGCTTTTGTAAAATAATAATAAAAAAAGGTTTGCTTTTGTAAAATAATAATAAAAAACGGTTTGCTTTTGTAAAATAATAATAAAAAACGGTTTGCTTTTGTAAAATAATCATAAAAAAGGTTTGCATTTGTAAAATAATAAAAAAAGGTTTGCTTTTGTAAAATAATCATAAAAAAAGGTTTGCTTTTGTAAAATAATCACAAAAAACGGTTTGCTTTTGTAAAATAATAAAAAAAGGTTTGCTTTTGTAAAATAATAAAAAAAGGTTTGCATTTGTAAAATAATAAAAAAAAGGTTTGCTTTTGTAAAAAAACGGTTTGCTTTTGTAAAATAATAATAAAAAACGGTTTGCTTTTGTAAAATAATAATAAAAAAGGTTTGCAATTGTAAAATAATCATAAAAAAGGTTTGCATTTGTAAAATAATCATAAAAAAGGTTTGCATTTGTAAAATAATCACAAAAAACGGTTTGCTTTTGTAAAATAATAAAAAAAGGTTTGCTTTTGTAAAATAATAAAAAAAAGGTTTGCTTTTGTAAAAAAAGGTTTGCTTTTCTAAAATAAAAAAAGGGTTGGCTTTTTTGGACTTCAGCAGACACTGGAATGGCTGCCATACTGTACATGTAAAAATGCTGATTAAAAGCAAAAGTTTCTTCATTTTTTTCCAGAGCTGAATATAAGGAGCAGGATGTTATGCACATGTACAAAGTATGATTTGGCTCATGCATGCTACAATTAAGTTTAATATTTTATGTTTTAATTAGAGTATGTTGAACTTGTTTTTCTGGGGGGATACACAGGACACATCTAAAGAACACATTGATACGTTTGACATAAAAGACTTTCCTAATGCAATCAGCATTAGTTGAAATGTTCAATATACACTTATTATGGACAGAGCTTCCTGCACATATCTGCCAAAACCTAAACATTCCCATCACCAAAATCAATTCTAATATGTAGCGGTCTCTCTCATCACTGTGATACTAAAACGATCTTTAACAGTTTTTGCCTTATTATTCAGAGCAACGCAGAAATGTGACCATCCTATTAACCATACATTGCAGCATAAACAACAAGTTTCCACAAATTAGTTATTTATATAAATTAAAGCTGTTTGTGTCAGGGTTGTCCTTACCTACAAAACTTTTTCATTGTCTTTTGTGTCCCTCCCAGACAGATATCTATTTAAGGGTTGCCAAAGATTATAATTTGTGAGGTAAAAATCAATCTCCAAGGGTGCTTGCAGACTTCATGTGTTGAAATGTAAATGATTTTAGTCGATTGTTGCTTATTGTTCAAAAAATTATGTTTCATGTAAATTTTGCTAATAAATATATGTAGTAGCTTTTGACAAGTAAACAAATTCAAGCCATATCGGTTAAGGGTGTCACGATTTCGATTTTAAATCGAAATCGATCGAAATTAAGTCACAGCTTCGAACTTCGAATTAAAAAATGGGATCGTCGATGCTGCCACGCCCCCATGTCACGTCCGGTCGGCTTGCCAAGAGAGGGAAAAAAACTCTCAGAGATGCCTTTAAAAACATCTGTCCAGCGGAACGCGATCATATTTTAAACACGAGGGATGCTACAACTCCTTGAAATGCATATCATAAACAGGATTACTACCTAGTGATCTGCCTTTTTGGACAGAGCGCAGCTCTCTGCACGAGCGCGAGAGTGAGAGAGGCACAAAGATGCAGCGGATTATATTTGAAACAAAAGGGATAGTTTGCCTCAGCTCGCATGAAACGCATAAAACTGAACATATACATAAGGATTACTACTTTAGTTTATGTTTAGACTTCGGACAGATGCGAGAGCGCGTGCACGTGCAGGTGAGACAGAGAGAAGCGCAGCTGCTTATGATGCTGGATTTATTTCAGATGTTATGAGTCCAAGACACGCGCATTAAGTCCATGTGCATTAAATCCATGTGCGTACAAAAAGGAATCCTCTCTCTACAAGCTCTCGCGTTAAGTGAAGCACACAAACTCTCATGCGAGTTGTGCAATGTGCATGTTAATGTTAAACTATAATAATAATAATAAATAATGGCATATCATTTTTGTCTTCAAAAAAATATGTAAAAATCGAGAATCGGATCGAATCGTGACCTTAGAATCGAAAATGTAATCGAATCGAGGATTTGGAGAATCGTGACACCCCTAATATCGGTACAGTGGGGGTTACAAAATGTGGGTGGCACAGTAAGATAAGGTGCAGTAGGTCACTTGACTGTTGCGATGAATGACACAAAAACAGATTAGTTTAGTTAAAGCGATATATCAGAAGAATGAAAACATACATTTTTAAAAACAGAAGCAAACAGCAATTATGAGCATGCTTGTTCCTGCTTCTGTCTTTTAAAGTTTGATGCTCAAAACAAAAAAAATCTATGGTTGGCTTAATGTTAGTTTACCTAAATCTAAGTAACAAACCAAAGAACATGAGCTGGTGAGAATGGTGGTGGTAAGTTGAAAAAGTGCAGGGGTGAGAATCATCTTTATTTTAAAGTTGGGGGGCATGTCCCACTGCGTATTCTACACATACGACTCATTTTTTCCTTAAATGTTCTTCTTGCCCACAGTTCGTGTTTGCTTCTTTCTGGACACTCTATATTTACAACCGAGAGATGGTGTATCCCAAATTCTTAGATGATATCATTCCTGTCTGGCTGAATCATGCATTGGTAGGTGCCTTAATTAATAAGGTTTCATGCATAAATTAATAACATAAATTGCTTTGTTAATTTTCACATGCATCTGAAGATATCATTTTCTGAAGCTCAATTTTTTTCAACGTTTTTTTTGTTGTTGTTGTTGTTGTGGTTGTATGTTATGTTTATTTGGACCCTCTTGAAAATGAGATGATGCATCTCAAGGGGCTATCCATAAATAAATTAAATCAAATCAAAATTGTGCATGTGGGGCAAACTCAGTAATTGCAATGTAAATTTTATATTAAAGATACCATGTTATTCAATAAGGCTTAAACAAATGGTTAATGTTAGCAACAATGTCAACAATTAACCAAATCTTGAAAAATATTTTTTTTTTGTGCAATAGTCGTTTTATCTCACAAGAACGTAGGTATTTAAACTCCGTCTATGATGTCTTGAATAGTTAACTTGTCTTATTGAAATAAAACCTCAAAGCAAAGCCTAAATTGTTTAATATTTATTTGAATAATCATTAGATGAGTTTATTTATCAAAAAATAATAATTTCTTGCTAGTATGCTCTACATGTTAGGATGTGTCATTTTTAATTTATGATTTTTGTCTGTGTTATGTTGTAATCTTCAAGTACGATTTCTGTTTTTTTTCCACACAGCACACAGTAATCATGCCTTTGCTGCTGGTGCAGATGTTCCTTCAGAATAACAAGTACCCCAGTCGTTTAAAAGGGATTGTTTTTCTGGCTTTATTTGTTGTCCTGTATTTGTTATGGTAACTATTTTGTTCTTTTATTGTTCACACAGAAACATTTAAATGACTTGTTATTTTCATATTAACACTTTAAAAGAATATTATTAACTGCTTATGTATGCTTTTGTCAATTCTAAGGGTATTGTGGGTGCACCATGTTTCCGACATTTGGGTGTATCCCATCATGGCTCACTTAGGTCCCGGTGGTTTGTGTCTTTTCCTTGGTGGTGCCTCCCTTACCGTGGTTCCTCTTTACCTGTTAGGAGAGAAGCTCAACCATATGATCTGGAGCACAGCAGGTGAGAGGCGGCTTAAATCAGGGGTTTCATATTTAGTTCCTGGAAGGCCACAGTCATGCAAAGTCTAAGGCTTTGTCCAAAACCTCTCCAAATCTCCTATATAGTGCTATATTTAGCATAACTCATTTTGGTGTGTCTGAAACCTGAGTGTACAAATTCATTCCCTACATCCATTCACAATCCACTTTTGATGTACACTCGCTCAATCACTATTTCCCATGATAAAATGGGAGATGAATGTGTAACTGGAATCAGCTGAAGGATACTGGCAGCAAACACCATACATTAATACACTTTTGTTAGTTCTTGTTGTCAGTTATTTTTTACTTTTTAAAAATAAACAAATTAAAAATTAATGCTTAACTTAAAAAATACAATATTTTTATTAAATAATATAGTAAATAAATATGACAAGCAGTTGTTTTGTAAGGGGACGTCTACACCAAGGCGTTTATGTCGGCAGCCATATGTTTTCAATTGTTTCTAATGGAAGTGTCGCACTATTCAAACACTGAATAGTGCGACACTTTCCACGCTGAGCACCCAGAGTTGAAAAATGTTCAACTTTGAGTGAAACGCTTAGCTCGTCAATGTCATTTCTCACTCTGTCATCCAATCACAGTGGAAGAGGGGCGGGACAAATATCACAACAACCAACCAGCACATCGTTCAACGACTGATAAACAAAGCTGAAGTATCATAGCAACCAAAGCGCTTAGCTGAATAAACGTGGCAAGGGCCTACAGTCGTTGTCCGCCTGACGTTTTTAGAAGCATTTTAACGATTTGGTGTACACGCCCCCTAAGGGTCTATGAGGAATCTCTGTGACGCATGGTATTTATGTCAGTGTCCAAAATCGCTAAATCATTTTCGTTCACTTCTTCACCACATAGTGGACTCAAATGTCATTCTCTATGTAAGGAATAGTGAACAGTTTCAGACACAGCATATTTGCAACTTTAATTAAACTCGCCTGATACAGGTCATCAAGGTCTTCAGGATTAGGTGTTTTGGAGCTAAACTCTACAGGACTGTGGTCCTCCAAGAACTGAGTTTGACACCTGTGGATAAAATGCATTTGTTTATTACAATCTACCAAATTGTAAATTATATGTTTTAAATCAGTCGTATTTAATTAATCAAATTAAGTCTAATCTTAAAACCGTCTTAGTATATTTACATTAATATACTGATAAAATAATTGATAAATTATGGAGAGGCAGACACCCTTGATAGATGACACCTATTTAGTGTAAATCCTAAATCTGGGCCGGCAAAATAAAAATTCTCAGAAATGCTCTTAAGAATATGCTTAAATGTTGACTACGATTCTAGTCTAAGAATTTAAGAGCTAGTCGTTACCAGTCGCACTAACAATCACAACGATTTTATTAAAAGTGCTTACTATTTGTGACTGGCACCTGCGATCAATGATGTCATGACTGCAATGGAGACACTACACAGACAGAATGCTGCAGCCTCCGGAGGTCGCATTTCCAAGCTGCATACGTAATAAAGGCCTTAAAGGTCTTATTTCAGAATATTAACAATTATAAAGTTGACTATTACTTTTAGTTAATCGCAAATAGTTGTAATATGCGTATGACTTGCGAATGTAATGCTCAGTTAACTTAAATAAACCAGGCTTGATGACATGCAACCTGCATATGTGACTTCAGGGCTGCAGCCTTCGGATTGAGAAACGGACAGAAACGAGAAAAGTTGAATGAGTGGATTTATAGTGTTGTTATTTACATTGTGGCTGTCGCGCTGAAGGATTTTCTCTTGCTGTGTGCTCTGGCTCAGTGCCATGATGCGTCCTTCATTATCTTGATTTTAGTGCTAACAAAGTATGTTGTTGTTTTTGACAGAGATGGAACATTTAAAAAAATGTAATATTCATTTTTGTTCATTTGTTTATTGGTAAGCCTAGCCAGCTGGAATTGCACTATACAAAACTAATGCAATATACAAAACACTGCATATTCAACCCAGTATCATGAAATTATGTACCTATAGTCACATAAATTTGTAAGTCTTTTGCGTGACACGGACACGGTTTTCCGCCTTTTTGTGTGAACATGTCACGCATTTGTTTACGTGTCACTGTGACGTATTTGTTACTTAACTGTTTTGTCTTATTTTCTTACCATTGTCGCTTCGGTTTAGGGTTAGATTTACATAAAATTTCATCCTTACCCAAACCCAACTCTAACGCCAGGCGGCAAAAGTTAAAAAATCACAAAATATTAAAAAAATCATGAAAATAGGGTATAATAAACCAATACTTAAAGTGACATCCTAACGCAAACACCAAATCTAACCCTAAACCGAAGCGTCAATGGTAACAAATCCAATGGTAACAAAACAGTGACACATAAACAGAAATGCTTGACATGTTCACGCAAAAAGGCAGAAAACCGTGTCAGTGTCACGCAAAAGACTCACAATTTTATGTGACTATAGGTACATATTTTCTTGATACAGGGTTGGCATATTATCAGTATTTTTCAGATATTTAAAGAGCTCAGATGCTAGACCCTCTAAGTGTGTCTCATATTTTGTCTTGTAAATTAGCTAAGCATCACCATTTTTAATGGATTCTGCTAAACAAAGTGGTATTTCTGAATGGCCTGAGGCTGGGTTTAAATGGATTTGAATCAAAAGTATTTGGTCTGAAATAACATGCAGTAAACTGCTTAACAAATTCCAGAATTAAAATGGCTTCTTTTTAGTTACATTAGCTCTGACCTATCTGAAGCCAATAGCTTTTCTGTCTCTGTGATTTTTTTTAGAGGTTCTTAGACCCGTACAAACTGAAAAGTGTTTGGAGTGACAGCTGCATTTAAATGCAGGAGTGAATCCCCAAAATTGTTGTTCCATGTGTGTACAGAACAAGACTCACTCACAAGAATGCCATGATCGGTACAGAGAAAACAAATCACTCAAGAACACACTATGACTGATCCATGAACCAAGCTTAACTAGATTTGGATACATACCTTGGGAGGGCTGCAGGAAAGTCCATTGATCATCAAGCTTCAGTCTACACTGAAGGAAACAACATCTTTGCCAAAATGACTTGTTGCATCAAATCATTTATGATGTCCTTCATACATTTCCACTTCCTGCAATAAGCTAGGCACCCAGACTGGACCATATCCATATTTGACCATGGAGATGACGTTCTGCTCATACGCTTCGCCTTTTCCCCCCGCAGACATAAGGCTGATCCATGGGTCCAGACAGTTCCAGTTTGGTCAAATTACTACATATAACATTCTTCCAGAACGTCACTGGTCTATCAAATGAATTTTAGCATGTTTAAGTCAGTCTTTATGTTCATTTTGGCCAAAAGTGGCATTTGGCAAGATAAACGCCATGTTTGCCTAGTGTGTTCCTTATACCATGCATTAAAATGTTTATTCCTCCTTTCTTAAAAAAAAACACGCCCACATTTTGGGAATTTAGCTTATTCGCCGTATCCCCCAGTGTTAGATAAGTCCATACATACAGCACGCAAGCAGATGAGAAAGGTAACTCTGTCTGATGCAGCCCCTGCTAGCTTAGCTTAGCACAAAGACTGGAAGTGAATGGCCTCAGCTAGCATACTGCTCCCAATAAGTGACAAAATAACGCAAACATTTTCCTATTTATGTGTTGTGATTTGTATAGTCACACCGTGTACAGATAACAAGGTCATATGAGACACAGCCATCTTTTAACAGTATACATATTGGGAACTATATTCTCTGAAGACGAAGCACTGCTACTTGGGCAGAGTGATTTGCACAACTCTGACCAAACTCTCTGCTCCACCCAAGTAGCAGTGCTTCGCCTTCTGAAAATACCTTGATATTTGTACATGGTGTGACTACCGGTATACAAATCACAACACATAAATAGGAAAATGTTGGCGTTATTTTGTCACTTATTTGGAGCAGTATGCTAGCTGGAGCCATTCACTTACAGTCTCTGTGCTAAGCTAAGCTAGCAGGGGCTGCGTCAGACTGAGTTAAGGGATGCACGGAGATGAGAAAGGTATGTATGGACTTATCTAACTCTGGGGGATACGGTGAATAAGCTAAATTCCCAAAATTAATTGGCAGTAATAAATTTTTTCCTTTGTTTCTCTGATCTAACTTTTATTCTGCCTAAAGAATGAAAAGCTTAAATGTGTTTTAACACAATTTGGTACCATACCATTGAAATAAGGGACTTAAAAACCCCACCACTGTATAAAAAGAGTTTGAATAATCATGACTGCTGTATTAAAAAATCCTACAATTCAAAAGCATTGCTTTATTTATTGACATTATCACTTTTATTTATTTATTTGCCACTAAACTGTTATAAATGCAATTTTTGAAAAGCACACACTTTTTTAAATTATTACCATCTCTGGAGGGTTGAATAATCTGGATTGCAACTGTAATATTATAACAGTATGTTCTGCAATTTATTTAAGTGTCAGCGTTGCATATGTGTATGCATTTATGCAGCTGCTGTCTAGCCATTTTTGTCTTTATTGTGCTTGAAGTGTTCAAGTTTTTGCGATTATTAAAGTAAAACTAGTAGAATGTGGTTGTCACTCCCATACATTACTGAACAGTGTGTGTACAGAACAGGATTAAGCACTAAAAGGTGAAGTGACATCCAAATGTATCTGCAGTGCATTCAGGGTCAATCTTTATTTTAACAGTATTGTGGACAACATCCCGCTAACCATATAGTCCACTGTCAGAAAGAGTATTTTGAGATCAAATTCAAACTGACTGTAATTTGTTTTAAAGGGGACCATCAGAAGAGGAAGAAGAAGAAAAAGTAGTAAAGATCACCTGGATGAGAACGACCAACATTAATACCAGCTGTAAAAACACTTATAGGGAAATTTATAAGGTTAGGTGTTTTCTTTACAAAAATTGCTTAATTATTTAATTAGCAGACTTTAACTTCCATATATACAATTTGTATACACTTATTATACTGGATATTTAATTTAGGTTTTTAATCAAATGAACTGAACGATTATAAACTGTTAAATTACAAGAGCTGAACTTACCAAGTTTTGTTTTTTATTTTCTTTGACACCTGTGAAATCTTAGATGCTGTAATATACTAGAAAACTGTTGTGTTCAATAGTTAATGGCCAGTTAATGAGTCTTTTTGCTTTTCTATTAATAGTTTATCATTGTTTACAGTTTCTGAAAAGGGAACCATTTCATTCATTGAATAAACTTATTTTTTAATGATCACTTAATATGTTTGAGAGATACTTTAATGACAAACTTTAACCTGTGTGAATTTGGGTAATCTCATAAATTACTTTCTGGCTTTGCTGAGAATTGAATAGTTTATCATATACATGCCTCTATGTTATACTATATACTATTGTCAGTCCACTTCCTCAATGCAACACAGATATTATTGACATCCAGATAATGGCTTTGCATTAATTGTAACACTAACATCCGTTCTGAGCTCTTCAGTCACCATAGTCCCATTATATGAATTATGCAAATGATTACTTCGTCTACAAGATGGAGTAAAATACAGTGGTTTATGATTATTGAATTTGATTTCATCACTTGTGTAATACACTGTTAATAATACTGTTAAAAAAATAAAGTTCTCCTCAATGTCGGTCAGGGTTATTCTTTTTAGTTTAAACAGTGTTTATAATCGTATAATTTTTTTCTGTCTATGAATATATTTTTGCGTTCAATTATATACAGTTGGTATTTAATTTAATTTAATAGTTTACATTTTTATTTTATTTCCTTTTAAATATGTATTATCTTGTGTCAATTTCTCAAGTAATTTATAGTGTAAAGTATCAATTTAAAATGAAATGCTGTTACCCAAGGTCAGTTCCTACTATGTCATTTAATCAGATTTGAAGTTTGTTTGATCTTTTTAGACCACCTCATTATCATTTTCTGCTTCTGGTAGGAGTTAAGTACACACTATATTAACTTACCTATGGGTAAAAAGATACATTAAAGGGACAGTTCACCCAAAAATTTAAATTCTGTCATTTACCTGTATGAGTTTCCACACAGTTGATGGTGCCGATTTATTTCCATAGTAAGAAAAACAAATACCATGGATGTCAATGGGTAACGGCAACTGTGTGCTTACCATCATTTATCACAATATTTTGTGATACACAATATATTATCAACAGAATAAAGAAACTCATATCGGTTTAAAACAACATGAAGCTGAGTAAATGTTGACAGAATTAACAGCATTAACGAAATGAAACCAAAGTGAAAGTTTATTTTGTGATTGTTGACTGTATGAATGTCTTGTTTATACATGCTGGACACTTTGTTTTTATGCTCTTATGACTTAACAAGTATAAACATTATCCATGGTGTACATGAGAAATTGTTTCATAACGGGTTCTTCTACTGCTATCAACTTATAGAGTTTTTAATTATTTGCCATCGTCACCTTTGGGTTGCTAACTAAAGGACAATAGACAAAATCATGTCTTTCAGTGAACTTTTCTATTAAAACTATGGACCTTTACAGCAATACAGTGTGATTTTCTGCACAGCTGCTTTGAAAATATTGTATATAAATAAAAGTTATATTTTGAAAAATACACTTTCTACCTTTTTTAAATCATAAATAACCAGATAAAAATGGTGTTTACTGTCCTTAATGTTCAGAGGCCATTTCATTTGAACTTTTTTAGAAGTAAGTGGATTAGCTGGTAAATCTTGAGGGAGTCTGAAAATAGCTACAGTACCTTTTTCACATGCTTGGCTTGACATGTAATGTTTGCAGGGAAAGAAACCATCAACTTTCAACCTTCTTAGGAGAAAACGAGACAAATATCAGGCAACATCTTCACGGCAAAATCATTTTTTAACATTTGTTATAACCAAGAAATAATTTTAAAAAGGTCAAATCCAATCAGTCGTGTATATAAACAGAAAAGAAACAATTCATTTTCTTCACCTGTGTTTGGGTAAGTATACATCTCAACTACCACTTCCAGAAAATAACTTTAAACGACAAAAAGGATTTGGGGGTGGGGGTTGGGCGCGTTCATGAAAGCACGGAAGGGAGCCTTCCCAAATTTATTGTCACAAAAAGTGTATCTTTAGTAATACTGTTTGTCCTTGCAATTACAATCGTTCCTTTAAAAGTGACAGGCTCCAGAGTTCCCAGGCCAAAATACATAGTTAAAGAGGTGCTACCTTATGTTATTCCCTACCATATGCAATAGTCTATGGGATGTGGTGGGCAGACGTGCAAGTACGAGGATCCATCACAATGGAGTGAGGAGAATCAGGCAATCAAGGGAATCTATTCCTCTTGGTAAACAACATTTGTTAACTAGTAAATTTCTAATTAGTTACAGTTAACTTAAACCCTGTGTTATATATAAATGTTGTTTTTATCTATTCTTCTTTATTCAGCCCCGAGAGCTCCCAGCACCATTAATTAATTACTACACCAGCGAACCCGCACAACAATGCTCCTCAGCACCAACTACAAGGATCATGAAGCTTCTTTACATGCACTGTGCATTTAATTTATGCACGATAAGGTGAACTATTCCTTTGAAGGACTTTTTGACATACAGACAATTGGAAAAAGAAAAGTAAGACATTATAATATACAATCGAATCACAATCATCTCCAATGAATCAATATTTTCCCAGAATTATGAGTTTATTTTTTTCTTATTGTACAGTTAGAATATTGTACTTGCAGTTCGTTTTATATCCTTTGCCTTTTACCCAAAAGTACTCACGATCAGAGTTTTGACTTATAAATAATATTTCCTTTACTTTGGTTCATTTTATTTAAGAGCATGTCTTGACCAACTCGAGTTATGTTAGAAAAATGCTCAGAAATCAAATGTATATGCCTTCAAAACGTCCTTTCCGTCCACTGACTCCACAGAGGCCACTATACTTGAATAATCACAGGCAACGTTTGTGAATCCTCTGTGAAAATATATAAAAAAGATAACATTACTTAATGACAGTCAAAACACAATGTGTTTACAGATGGTATTCAACCAGAATAATCCCCGTGTATTAGTTGTGTCAGTGTGTGTTTGCTTCTCTTTACTGCTAAGTGCGTCAAAGGCATGCATTGTCATCAACTGCACCTCTTTGTGCCGATGTGCTAAACTTAGATAGATACGGGCATTAAAGGGGACATTTCACAAAACTTTTTTAAGATGTAAAATAAAACTTTGGTGTCCCCAGAGTACATAGGAGAAGTTTTAGCTCAAAATACCATATAGATAATTTATTATAGCATGCTAAATTTGCCACTATGTAGGTGTGAGCAAAAATGTGGGTGTGTCCTTTAAAATGCAAAGGGGTTGATCTCTGATCTAGAGCTGGCGTGATTGGTCAACACAATTGACTGCGTTGATGCTGATTATTAGTCGACATCAATATTTATAATCGATTCCATTATTTTACCTTTAAAATGTTGTTCTCACACTTAAATAACAACCATTGCTCCACACCACTATGCACGAACCTTTTGTTTATCGCTGTCTCCAAAGATGATGGATTAGTGGCATCCCTATTCTGCACTAAATGGCAGTGCCGTGGTTGGATAACGCAGATTAAGGGGCGGTATTATCCCCTTCGGACATCACAAGGGGAGCAAAATTTCAATGACCTATTTTTTCATATGCTTGCAGAGAATGGTTTACCAAAACTAAGTTACTGGGTTGTTCTCTTTCTCTAATTTTCTAGTTTGATAGAAGCACTGGGGACCCAATTATAGCACTTAAACATTAAAAAAATTAGATTTTCATGATATGTACCCTTTCAAATAAAATAAGAAATGCTGTATACAACTTAAAGTTAACAGAATACATATACGCATGAGCAAGTCATTTAATAGCAAGCATTAATATAAACAATTGGACTTCTTTTAATTAGAAATGCATTTAGGTAACATATTATTTTGTTATACTATTAAAAAAAACATTTATTTAGACAATTTCAAGATATAAAGTTCAGAAAATGTTTGAAATGCAAGAGCTGTCAGCTGCGATGTCGCAGAAATAGAAACAGTGTAATAGTCAGTGTTGTTAAGCATGTATTTTAAATTCCTGATGTTTTTTATTGACATACGTCCAGTTTAGTCTTATCTAAAGTCTACAGGACAGTGCAACTGTTATTTTTATATGTGAGCGAGTTTCACATGTAAACAGAAATAGGCATTCTGGTTGATTACCTGCTGTAAATATGATTGAATGTATGGGTGATAATACTGTACCTGGACATTGTGTGGGAGCCTCCAAGTAATTGATACTGGCTCTCAAGGTTAAGCCCATGTTGTTTATCATTTCTCCAGGTCAGTACTCGGAGAGACAGGTCGTGGGATGCTGTTACCACCCTAAAACTGTCCTGCAAGTACAGCAGAATTGTGAAAGTTACGTTTGTGGAAAAACTGCAATAATACCATGCATTCTATATATTTTCATATTTATAGTTTTCCTTATGTTTTTACTGTATATAAAGGTAAACTTAAATTTTATTAAATGTTATGATTGTTAGCCAATGTTATAAGCAAACAAACTATTCTCATTCACAGAAAACTCTTTCTCTTTGGGGTTGGGCAGCATGCAGCATTAAATCATTCTCATGTTTTTCTGATTGCCTAGTTCATTTTAAGTTACTGATTTTTTTGTTATTTTAATCTGGCTGCTTATGTGGTCGGGCAAGTAAAATTACCTTTCACTTGCCCCTTCAAAAAGTCACAAATGTGCTCGGGCTCAGCCCCGGATCATGGCTCCAGCCCAATTTAACCCCAGTATAGACGGTTTCAGCAGTAACAACATAAACAAGCGGCTTTCGTGGTCCACACGTAACTTCCGGTAAACTCCGATAAGAATAAAAAACAAAAAATTACTTTAAATGTGGTTTATTTATATAACAAGCAAAATAAATAAACAACGCATAGATTACCTAGAAAACCCAAACATTTTGGTTTTTTTTCGACGAGGTACTTGTTCAAGAGTTCAGTTTAGCACCTAGTAAGCCCATTAAAAAACTGAAACAGGAAGTAAAGTTCGAACCAGACTCGTATTGCGTCACCGCACATGCGTCCTATGAAACCGTTTATAATTTACGATTGGTAACAAGTTTTACGTTTTATTGGACTCATTCACAGACATACACAGTACGACATGCAGTAAAATGCTTGGAGCCAGGCACAGACATTTTCAAAAATATTCAACTTTGAGTGAAAAGCTCAGCTCGTCAATATCAGTTCTCACTCGGCCGTCCAATCACAGTGGAGGAGTGCCCGAGGTCGAAGTGCTGCAAACTAACCGTGGGTTCACACCAGCCGCGTTTGAGGCGTCAAAATGGTGTCTACCACGTCTAGTTTGCCGCTTGAACATTTTGAGTTTACTCGCTTCATTCAGGCGTGAAATTCAAGTCATCAGGACTTTCACGCGGAAATTCGCGTCATGGGAGGGGCTTCTGCGACCCCGCTCGCTTTCTGTAATCAGGTCACTACTAGAGCAAGCTCCTGATTGGTGTACGCGGCATGTTTTTCTGCCAAAGTTCACATTTTTCAACTTGCACGTTTGCCGCGGCAACGCTCATTTTGTGTGAACTAGACGCAAAAATGAGCCGGATTCGCATCTACTGCGCCGCGCTAAATGCCTCATTCGCGCCGTGAGAGCTCCAGACATGCGTCAACGCGTCTTCACTTTGACTTAACATTGAAATCACTCGCACCTGACGCCTATACCGCGCCTGGTGTAAACGCAGCATGAGAGCTCTTCTGCCATACAATAGTTCTAATTTTTATCCACTTAAAAAATCATCAAGTTTTATTTTGTGCCACCATACTTACTGGTGTAACTACTCATGTAGTCTTTAAATAGAGAAAACATGGAAATGTTTGGTGACTTCTAAATTAATCCCTGTTTGGATCCTAAGGAATGAATGGGACTAGGCTAAATGCTAACACATCCACTACACTACACTGTACAAAGATTAAGTGCATGCATTGAAAAAAGATATGCATGTATTAATTCATCTAAGTTGAGGTAAGAACATAGTAAAATATAAAAAACTGTGGTGTTTTACTTTAATGAAATTAAAGCTTAACTTGCAACCTACCACACAAAGAGCAGAAATCGGCTGTATATGGTCCTCAAAACTAGCTACAAGATCCCCTGTAAGCGTGTAAACCTTTAGAAAGTTTCCATCTGTAACCAGAAGGGTGTTGCTCCCTTTTGCCTCAAGAGTGAGGTTGGTACGGTCCCTTAGTTCTATCTGAAAAGATGCAACTTGTTGAGCTGAAATAGAAAGAGATGAGATATCGTTTAATGTTGCATCCACTGATCTATAGAAATGATTGCAGTGCACATAGCACACTAAAATAACAGTGGGAAGTGAAGCCAGCGGAAGTGTTTGAGCGGCCATATTGGTACAGTATTCTGTATTTGCATCACAAGTACATTTAAATGTATTTCGTAGGCTACAAAAAAAGTAGTTTAACCTTGTGGTTCCTTCTTATATTTGGATTCCTTTATGGTCAGGTCAAAGACTGAGACTGTTTTGTTGCTGAAGAGACTGTCTGTATGGATTACTGCGATTCGTGCATGATGGGAGGGAAGGAATACGGCAGCACAACAGCCATTGATTGACAGACTCTGACACAGACTTTCCTCATCCTTGTTTGGATAACACACCGTTTCAGTGTAGAAAACCTCCCAAAACAAATATAATTTGTTATTCATTTAAATACAATTCACTATTATTAACTTCTTATATTTATCAACTTTTGATATATGATATGGACGTGGAGACTTCAATTTACCTTAGGGCATAAATCTAAATTTTCTTTGGAGGCAGTGAATATCCACTTTTTATCTGGAGATGAAAGAAGTAGGTCTACCCTAAACGAGTCGAAGACCACGTGCCTTGAAACCTCAGACAGTGCAGGACAAGTCAAGACAACTAGACCTTGAATAGATCCCACCTGAAAGGGTTAAACATTAAGTTAAACTGGGCCAACATTGGCAAAAATCACCTAACTGACCCAAAACAACAATACATACTATTGTGTAGCAACAAAATGTATAAAAGCACTTATAAATAATTATCATACCATAACGAAAGAGCTGCTTTTGTCATTGAATAACATCAGTTTGGCATTTGAGAGTCCTGACTCAAATGAGGCCAGCTCCTGTCCGGTTAATCCCTCCCACGCTTTGATTGTTCCTGTGCAGTCGGATGTGACAACAACAGACCGAACAGGGTCGACTATGATGTCCTGCATAGGACTTTGAGCAGGACTGGTCCATAAATTAACACCCTAAAAAACAACATTAGATTTACTGGGAAAGTCACATTTTATTTTTTGGCATTAAAATTACATTTTTTTGGGGAAAAATTATGTTAAATATTTATTTATTTCCTTCCATATTTCTATGTGATAATCACCCATATGTGCCCATAGGGTATTTTGTCACATTTGTTTGTGTACTTTACAACATGTTTGTTATACCTTCTGGATGTCCCATGCTTTGACTGTGCCATCTGTGGATGCACTACAGACAACTGGCGTAGACTTCCAAACGTCTGAGCAGTCATCATTTCCAACCAAGTATCCAAAACCAACAACCTTGCCTTTGGTTTGAGAGAATGATAGGCATGAACACAATTTTGCCAAACAAAATCAGTTTAGCAGAATTTAAAATGCAATAGCAACCAGTGTTGGGGTAACGAATTACAAGTAAGTGCATTACATAATAATATTACTTTTCTGAAGTAACGAGTTAAGTAACGCATTGCTTTATAAATTTACACATTAAAGGATTATTCCGGTATTTAACACTTTAAGTCTTATTTCTGGTTTGTTTTGGATGAACTACAGTGATGGACACAGACATTTTGACAATGGGTCGTGTCTTGAGTTTTTGACTCGTTTAGAAGCGTCTCTTGACTGCTTCAGAATGGAAGTCAATGGCCATGCACAAACATGTCATTAAAACAACACTTAACTTCATTTTCAAAACTGTACTACTCACCGAGTGGTTTGTGGTGTTCGTTGATGATTAAAAACAAATATATTGGCGCAATGTATGATTTCAATCCGTGTTATTTGCTATAGTGGAACAATTTTTTCAGATACCTCACAACCGCGTATATACTTCCGCTCTATATTTGAGTCTGAAGCGTTAGCACACTCCCGACCACTTGATGGCGACAACCACTTTGCCATACAAGTACGCTCGGTGTCTAGCGTATAGACAGTCACAATCGAGCTCAACTTCAAACCTAAAGCTGGTCACTGAGCCATCAAATATGGGAAACATTTCTTCTGAGAGAAACCGAGCGAAAAAACTACAACCACATGTCAGCAGACCCCTTTTCTGTTTCCCGGCGGCGGAGTGATATATCAGCGAGCAATGAGTCTTCCAAGAGAAGTCAATGGAATTTTACAAAATGCCAAATAAAACATGACAGAAACTGTATTTCGCTACACAACTTGTTTTTAATCATCAACGAACACCACGAACCACTCGGTGAGTAGCACAGTTTTGAAAATGAACGTTAAGTGTTGTTTTAATGACATGTTTGTGCATGGCCATTGACTTCCATTCTGAAGCAGTCAAGAGACGCTTCTAAACAAGTCAAAAAGTCAAGACACGACCCATTGTCAAAATTTCTGTGTCCATCACTGTAGTTCATCCAAAACAAACCAGAAATGAGACTCAAAGTGTTAAATACCGGAATTAACATTTAATATTTTAGTTAATTTTTTAAAAAGTAATGCAAGTTACTTTTCAGTTTAATTAATTCAATTTAAAAGTAAAATAATGTTCTGAATTAAACTGAACATATTAACGTAGAATTACGCACTCTGTGCGCCTGAGCAGGAACAGTTTGTGTTACCCCGGATTTCCACCGACTGCGGAACGGCTGCGGATCCGTTGCGGAACGGCGGCGGAGTCAATCGGTTTCCATTCAAGTCAATGTGTGTATTTCCACTGACTGCGCTCCGAATCCGTCACAGCTCCGGCCATCCGCAGCCCTCCGGCACAAATACGCAGAGCTTCTATTTTTGACGGATGCCGGACAGCTCCGCAGGGCGGAGCCATGACTTTATCGCGTGATCATACCTGAATTCACGAGAACTCGTGTTTTTTTATTAAATCTTTGCAATACAAACATTACAAACACACACAAATAAAGTCATTAATACAGAAACAACAAATAATAGACAGGAACAGAGCCAGGGGAGTTTCAAATAAATACATTAAAGATAAAGCATATATAAATGTTTTAGCAGCCTTCTTATTTTTTGAATTTTGGATGGATTTGATGTACTGCTCTGTCTATGCGAGATCTCGTGTTGTGATCTGGGCTGGTTTGTAAAAACGTCATAATTCAACGGCATAATGGGCAGAGACAGAACTAGGTATCGCGCGATCATCACGTGAATTTGCGAGACCTCGTCACTTCAGCACGCAGCCGCTCTGCAACAAAAACGGAACTGGTGGGTATTGGCGGACGGCAGAGTGCGGAGACGTAACGCAGCGGAGCTGATCTGCAGCTGCTCCGCAGTCGGTGGAAATCCGGGGTTAGAAACGAGATGGCAGGCCAGAGCTCGACATTTTTGCAATCATAAAAAACACCTGCAAGGCCTGAAAGAGATCAAGCCTCAGACAAGTAAGAAAAAGTAACGCAAAAGTTGCGTAAGCATTACTTACCATGAAAAGTAACCAAGTAACACAATTAGTTACTTTTTTGGGGAGTAACTTAATATTGTAATGGATTACTTTTAAAAGTTACTTTCCCCAACACTGATTCCGACATTGCTACATCTGAAAGGGATGAATTACCTTTATGGCCTCGCAGGCTTTTGCAGGTGTAGTCTGCACATGACCTGCCTGATTTCATTTTCATCTCTAGATGAGATCGACGCAGATAATATCTTTTCCATGAGGGTGTCCCGGTGTCTGTGCGGAACTGGGAAACATTGCAGAAGCTCCATCTCTTTAAACACAGTCTCCTATACAAGAATTTGTTCTTGGTTAACTCCGATCAACAGCAGATGTCTGGATATTTACGGCGCATTCACACGGGGCGTAAGCGTTGACGCTTCCCATTTACTTTTAATGGGTGACGTCAAGCGTTGGCGAACTGAATTGTGGATCCGTCGGCGCCGTGTCAGTGCCGTTGCTCGCGGCAGAAGGTGAACATTTCTCAACTTTTCAAGCGGCAACGCGTGCGTCAGCCAATCATATCGCCTTATGCAAATAACCTAGGCAGAGCCATCCAATTACGTTTATGGACCGGAGCTTGTGTTGCGGCCACAGTGATTGGCTGTTGGCCACGCTTCAGACAAGCCTTCCGTTAAGCGTTAACGCTTACGCCCCGTGTGAATGTACGGTAAGCCATTCAGCATCACAAGACAAAAAAGTTACTTATGGCTTGATTTTAGATATAGTATGTAATGTCTGGTAACTCACTTCCACAACCATTGTGTCTCTGCAGCATGGTACCACTCCTAAACAAAAAAATACATTTGTAAAAAAACTGCATATCATATTTATTTATTTTTCTGAAGAGTGCCAGTGATCTTCCTGTCAACAACTATTCCAACACTAATCCTTTTATCCAAAGCAACTTATATTGTGCATTACAAGGTATACATTTCTTATCAGTATTTGTGTTCCTTGGGTTTGAAGCCAATACCTTTTGTGCTGCTAATGCAATGATCTACCACTGAGCTTTACAGGAGCACAATACTAAAGTTTTTTTTTATTATTTGAAAATTTTGGGAAATTTCAATAAACTATATCATATACAAACATTGATAAACATTTTGTTTGGTTATAAGTAGACATGCATTGCAAGGTAATAATACAAATTTAAAAAAAATAACTTTGATTATTTCATTGAGTAACACAAAAGCATAATAAACATTATTATATTAAATCAGTAAAGACGTATTTTTTTTAAATTTACCTTGCATGCATGTCTGCTTATGACCAAACAAAATGTTTATTTGTTTGTATACAGTCACCTAAAGAATTATTAGGAACACTATTAGGACCCCCTTTCTCCTTCAGAACTGCCTTAATTCTATGTGGCATATTGATTCAAAAAGTGCTGAAAGCATTCTTTAGAAATGTTGGCCCATATTGATAGGATAGCATCTTCCAGTTGATGGAGATTTGTGGGATGCACATCCAGGGCACGAAGTTCCCGTTCCACCACATCCCAAAGATGATCTATTGGGTTGAGATCTGGTGACTGTGGGGGCCATTTTAGTACCGTGAACTCATTGTCATGAAATTATTCGAGCTTTGTGACATGGTGCATTATCCTGCTGGAAGTAGCCATCAGAGGATGGGTACATGGTGGTCATAAAGGGATGGACATGGTCCGAAACAATGCTAAGGTTGGCCGTGGCATTTAAAAGATGCCCAATTGGCACTAAAGGGCCTAAAAAGTGTGCCAACTGCCAAGAAAACGTGAATTTAACAAAATGTGATTTAAACAAATCACAGTAACATAAAATACATTGACAGTCAAATTGGCATCTTGTAGTGGTTTTGCTCATAAACTATGTAAAACAAAGCAATGTGAACTTGAGATTGTTGTAACGGTGGTAAGCTGCACGGTACGTCCTGCAAATGCAGCTGGTGTGAAAGCTCACTCTCTCCTTACATGTGCGGTGTAAAGCCAGAAAGTACCCTTACCAAGCCTGGCCACCCAAGACAACAAACTTAAACAACAAAGACTACAACTCCATCTTCAAAGACATTTATTTATTTCAGTCTATGAGCCACATGCATCACATTATGCCAAACTTGGAGAGTAATTGTCACATAGGATGTAAAGCAGAAATCCTGGCATTGACTGTCCTTTGTGCCAGGTCAAGAAGATCCTGACTCCATATTAAATACATTGCAATATGGCACCTTTTCCAGCCATTATCTGCTATTAAGGGCAGTCCAAAGCACTGATCAGACTACTCCAGTTTGTGAAAATGCAGATGACGAAACCCTAATGCACTGCACTCCCCAACAAAAGACCTGTAATCTATGATTCGGTACATCATGAATAACAAGATGATCCCTCTATTCAAGCACATACCCAACCAGCCTCATTCCCGAATTACACTACACGTCAACGTGTTTTACAGGATCTTAACGGGACTTGTGTAATATGAAAAATTAGTGGAAGTGTGAATGAACCAACATCACAAGATTCCATCCAGACACATTATCAGTGTATTTTCTGTAATCTGTGAAAGGCCTTTTGTTGATTTCTTTAGTTCAATCATTTAAACCAAGTAAAAGCAATTGAAAGGTTCCTTGCTTAAGGGCACATTTTCCACCTGACATCAAAGAATCAAACCTGTGACCTTCGGGTGACCTTAAAGTCAGACTCTCTAAGCCAAAACAGCACCTTCATTAAACATTAAAACATTTGACATTAAACAGTAGCCATACTAAGACAAGGACATATTATGCTATATTGATTGTTGGATTTGTAATACCAAATAATTTGTAAGGCTTTAGAACATTGTAAGTTAATACATACAGTACATGCAGTTAAGCTAATTTTCTTTATGTCATCAAATCTCTACTACGATGGGCTGTTAAAGGGGACATTTAAAAAGACTTTTTTAAGATGTAAAATAAATCTTTGGTGTCCCCAGAGTATGTTTGTGGAAGTTTTAAAGCTCAAAATATCATATAGATCATTATTATAGCATGCTAAATTTGCCACTTTGTAGGTGTGAGCAAAAAAATAAATAAAGGTGTGTCCTTTAAAATGCAAATGAGCTGATCTCTGCACTAAATGGTTGTGGTTGGATAGTGCAGATTAACGGGTGGTATTATCTCCTTCTGACATCACATTTTTGACATGCTTGCAGAGAATGGTTTAGCAAAACTAAGTTACTGGGTTGATATTTTTCACATGTTCTAATTTAATAGAAGCACTGGAGACCCAATTATAGCACTTAAACATAGAAAAAGTCAGATTTTCATGATATGTCCCCATTATGATAATGTTTCAATAATGGCTAGCAATGCAAAGGAGCATGGAGCTCCAGGTATGGATGCAAACATAATTTGAATCAACCATATACTCCTCCGCCAGCACTAAAGCAAAGACAACTCTGAAAAAGGTCTTGACAAGCAAGAATTAATCTTCTGTTGGACAAAAACAATAACAAAGCATCGCAGTGGAACGCGATGAGACGAGACCCTTAGTTGCAATTATAAACAACTATCACAAGACTTGGGTTTAGAAAATCTCGCATATTTGTATAAGGAATTAGTCCTTATTCTGGGTTTTAGGAATAACTTTGATCTAAATCAGCGAGTGTTAGGTGGCCATCCATAACCCGAATGTTTCATCGCTTACCTTACAAACTGTTGACACACTAATTAAATCTTCATCCTGAAGAAGGGAAAATACAGTGATCAAGCAGTCCAGCGGTAAATGTGGACAAATCTCCATTCCTATTGATTTAATAATTATTAAATGATTGCCAAATCACGCCAGTGAGTTACTTCCTAGCAACTTTCAGTTTCGCGATGACGTCACATATGGACATATTCTACGGCAAAGGTTCAGGGACATGAAGAGATTTGTACTAGAAAAAATGTTTTCATAGAAAGCCAGAGTGTACTGTAGTGTAGGTCCAACTCCAACCTGACGATACAACGTGTGTGCACGCGAAATTATGCTTAAGCAACGTAATGTGTTTTGGCCAACAGCGAACGATACATGTAAAGTTTACTATTTACAAAATAAAACGTCATTGGAGACCTAACATAAACAAAACAAAATAAATAAACAACTGGAACATAATGATAATATGTGGTGTTCTGCTGTAAACCAGTAGAGGGAGCGCAAGCATAAGGGATATGGCTGCAGAAAACAAGCCCTGGCTGTGTCCAACTGCAGCCCGGCAGCGCCACACATTTTAGGGCACACGATCCAGACCACCCGTCTCAGTCCGCAAGTAGGGGCGAGCCCACAGCAGACGTTTTAAGACACACATGGAACACGTTGATTTGTCTTTAGTTTCTATTATGAACCATGGATAGTGGATCGAGACACTATAATAATATGTAATGCTGATATAATGTAATGCTCTTTTAAGAATGCGTGCCGCCAATAAGCTCAAAGAAAAAGAAGAAAGATCTCCAGCACAGTATAAAATATAATGCAATTATTCCATTTTTGAAAGCAACATGTCTAATAAATAGAATTTGAAGATCACATAAGTATGGAAGCCCATTTCTGTCATGTTTGGGTAAAATTTTTAGATTTCCTAAGTCATAATAATGACATAATAACTCATTATTTCGCCTTAGTATCTAATAATAATGAGAAACTAAGTCATTATTTCGACTTAGTATCTCATAATAATGAGAATTTTTTCTTATAATGACGACTTAAGTATCTCATAATGAGAAACTAAGTCATTATTTCGACGTAGTATCGCATAATAATGAGAATTTTTTCTTATAATGACGACTTAGTATCTCATAATAATGAGAAACTAAGTCATTATTTCGACTCATGTCATTATTATGACTTAGGAAATCTAAAAATTGTACATAAACGTGGCGGAAATGGGCTTCAAGTAACTAAGTGTTAAATTGTGGAATAATCTTTTTTTATTTATAAATTTAATGTCACCAATCAGTCATTCTCCAGACTCCAGTCCAGTAGGTGGCGGAAACGCGTTTGCCAACCGTCTTTAAAAAGAAAAGAAGAAGAACGCTTCTCTGCAGCTTCCGTACTTACATGTGTGTGTAACTGTGCTCAAGATGAATGCGTATAAGTTTTTTTGGAATACAAGGACGAAATAAAGTAGAGTGCAGTTGTTAAGTAAACTACAGTAGGTTTACTCGTTATGAACTGTAAACATCAGCGACCTGTTTAACATTCAGCTGCTTGACTTAAAAACATAAAACACATGATTATGTTTTTAAACATTTCAATAGCAAAATGAGGCTCCTACAGATGTATTGGAGGACTGCGTGTTCATGTAAAGAGCGGATGATTCAGAGAGCACACAAACACTCAACAGCACAACTCTCAGAGAAGAAACTGGTAACGTTATGCTGTTCAGACCCATAAACGTATTTGCTCATCTTCAGTGTTTAATGACCGCTGTGTCTTCTCGCTGTGTCTTCTCGCAGAGCCGGTATTTTGTGGATCATCGCAGGGTAAGGGTTGTGGCAGGTGCAGGGGGTGATGGAGCTTCCACCTTCCACAGTGAGCCCAGGAAAGAGTGGGGTGGTCCAGATGGGGGTAATGGAGGTTCTGGAGGAGACATCATCCTTAAAGGTATTGAAGTAACCAAACAGCAGGTTTTTCTAGTTTGAGCGATATTGCAAACATTCAGAGGGGTTTGCTGGCGATGTAAAATTAAGCAAAATACTTTATTCCCCTGAAACTACATCCTTGTTTGACACATTTATGTAAAAAATTATTGTTATTTAAAATTCACATCGGAATGTCCGTTCCTCCTCCAGTCGATAAAGCGCTTCTGCTGACAGCGCATGCGCAGGCACCTAAGAATAGCTGCGTGTTTTTTTTTTTTTTGTATGGTATAGCATATGTACAGAGTTTGTACAAACTAATACAACTCACAACAATTAATACGATAAAATTAAATCACAGCTGAAAAACACAGCGCTTCCATTGGAAACAATTGAGAACATACGCCAGCACAGCAGCAGGCGTAAAAGCTTTGGTGTGCACGCCCCCTTAAGGTACATTCACATTATAGACGGTTTCATCGGATGCACGTGCGCTGACGCGATACACGTCTGGATTAGGGATGTTAACCGATGACCGTTTGACCGATGGTTGACCGTATCAACGTTAACCGGTCAAAGTTGTCGGTTGTCGGTTAAAAAAAGGGATCTGTAAATTAGGCTATTATAGACAGTGGACTAAACCCTACTACAGTTAGTCATCTCTTTCTTTCCAAGATCTTTTTGTGTGAAGTGAACAAATCCCTCACACTCAGTTTTTCATAACTGGTCTGTTTGTACTTTATAAACCAATAAAAAAACATTTGGTGCGAGGTCACTGCGTTTGGTTTCGCATGCTCACAAGGTTTGCGAAAAGTAAATGCTACAGGCTATTTTTTGATAAATTCCTTTATTCGAATAGTAAATAAAATACAGCAATAAAATAATTAAAATTAAATTCTCTCCTGGTTGTGTTCCAAATTATTAACATTTATGTCTTTTAGGCTAACAGTAAAGTGCCGAGTAAGTTTTGTTTCTGTAAATCCTCAGCCATGATTTTTACCACTTTATTAAGTTTTGCTTTGTAGAAAGCATTTCTTTAAAGTGAATTTCGTTTTGTATAAATTGTATCTTAATTTTAATAAATGTTTCATCAACCAAATGCATGTATTTAATAAATAAAAAGCAAATATAGCAGAGTATATAATTACCGGTCCGTGCATGAAGGCGCCGGCACGGCGCGTTCACTTGCATTGCATTGTTAATTAGAACGCACCTCACCCTAAATAAATAAAACTCAGCGTAGGCCTATATGCCTCATACAAGCATTAAATATCTTTGTTCTAGAACAAACACAGTGCGAGACCTGCTTTGGCCGGTGCGTATTTTACACATTCTGAAGGTGCCCGTTTAATCCATTGGTTTTATCGTGTTGCCGTCTATTAGGCAACATTCCGCATAAGATGGGTTTAGATTTGGAAATACATTACATATTTCAGTGGTAACAGAAAAGGTGATGATGATCATCCTATGTCTTTATTATTACTACCCCAAACTAAAGCGCAGTCTCTTCTGAGCTGTCATTTTCTTAAATGAGCCGCAGCAATTTTCAAATGAGCTTCACAAACTCCTTTATTTTCAAGTTCAACGCGATCACCTAGTACCTAAACTATTTCGAAACTAAGCACGGCACCGCGTTTGCGGGACATGTTTCGCGCTGTAGGGGATTTAAAAAGTGTTGTGAGGTCTGTGTGTGTGTGTGAGCCGGAGGCAGAGCGCAGAGAGATGCGAGTTGCGAAATTGCAGGCGCGGCTCGAAATGTCTGTTATTTTAAATAGCATAGCATATTTTAAATTAATAGACCTATCGGTTAACCGGTTTCAACCGGCTAATGAGGCTCGGTGGCCGGTCAAGAAAATTTTTCGTTTTCGCCATCCCTAGTCTGGATCCGAACTTTACTTCTGGTTTCGTTTTTTTTTTTTATGGTCTGACTAGTTGCTAAACTGATCTCTTGAACAAATGCCTCGTCGAAAGTAACAAATGTTTTGGTTTCCTAGGTCTGTGGTTGTCAAACTTTTTCAGTGTGCGGCCCCCCTTGTGTATGGCCTATTCCTTCACGGCCCCCCAAAGAAAATTTATGACAAAAAAACTGTTCTAAAACTCAACTTTTAATTAAACAAAACATATTGAATGATACAAAGAAGTGCTGTTGGTTAGTAGCCTTATTTTTTAGGTCTAATTCCACAGAATTCATGATACATTTATTTATTTTATAAAATGTCATAAAACTGGGGCCCCCCTGGCACCATCTCGGCCGCCAGTTTGAGAACCACTGTCCTAGGTAATCTATGTGTTGGTTTTTTGCTTATTTTATAAATACACTACGTTTAAAGAACATTGTTGTTATTTGTTCTTAGCGGAGTTTACCGGAAGTTATGTGCGGACCACGACAGCCACTCAAACCGTCTATAAGCGATTTTGTCACTTTGTGTCGCTCGACTCTTTTTAACGAGGTCGTTAGGAGACGATTCTAAATCTGGTTGTCTTAAATAAATGAGTAACGTCCACTCCAGTAACTGACGAGAGACGGATGAGGTGAACTCCATTGCTTCGTTTTCATTGGTAGTTTTCATTGTACCTTCATCTGGTCACCACCGGTCATTGTCACTTGTGTCGCCGGATATAGCCAAGCTTCCATTAAAATGAATAAAATTGCGTCGCTCTGCTAGTCGCTGCTAGTCTGAATGCTTAGGGTATAGATGGATTTCAGTCACGTGACCTTTTACATCATGCCGCCATCTTTAGGACCTACCGAGTACCAGTAGGCTATTGACAAGCATTGGCTACCTTGCTACGATTTACGGATTTCTTATCTTTTACTGTCTATGATTCTTACGGATACAGTAAAGGGCTACGAAAGACAACATGTCGCATCTCGACTGTCATGAAAATAAACGCTACTTTAAAAAAATATATCTTGGTTAGGGTGTGATGCCTTCTCGATCCCTGATGCGTTCTTCCAGCCGCTGTCCGCTGCTACCGAACTACCACTATTTTACAACATAAGAAGGCGCGACACAACATGAAACTTTGCTCGAAGTATCACCTGGATCTCTACACATGAACGCGAGCATTGAGAACATTGTTTGTGTACACAGAGTTTACTAAAAATAAAGGTTTTGTACAACTGACTTTGGCTGTTATGGTGTCTGCTCGTCATCTCTGCCAGACGTAAATAATCGATTTCCGAAGGGGAATGAATGAATATCATATGAGGCTCCTTTTTCAACCTGAAGGTCAATATTGTTTTTCACTTGCGACAAAACAACGACTTATCCGTGCATTTTTATGGAACTATGCTTTAGGAGATATCCATCTTTACAATCCTCCCTCCTTACGTTGCAATTGGAGATCGATACATCTTGACTGGGAAGAAGGCGGCGAGCGGACGCCAAATCATCCAAAGTCAGTTGTTCAAAACCTTCTTTTTAGTAAACTCTGTGGACACAAACAATGTTCTCAATGCTCGAGTTCACGTGTAGAGACACAGGCGATACTTCGAGCAAAATATCATGTTGTGTTGAGCCTTCTTAGTGTTGTTAAAATAGCGATTTTGATGCTCACAGCATATTGAAGGCATAGCTTCTAGTTCTTTTGCGACCACTTCAAGTCCTTAAAATGGCGGAAGACAAGTGAGTGACGTCAGCTGATATCCATGTATAGCATAATTTTCTCTGGCCATACAAGTACAGAACCATAAAATCATACTAGACCTTGTTAACGAAATTAGAAAACTGTGTGTACGGTTGTGTACCTTGTGTATGCAACTTTTCAGTTAGTGTTAAGTATTGTTAAAATTCACAGACATATTGAATTTTTCAACAGTGCATCCACATGTGAAATCACTTGCTTCAGTGGCAGCATTGTATCATGGGAAAAATGGAGAGCCAGGAAGGAGTAAAAATCGCTATGGACGGAATGCCAGTCCCACCTACATTTTAGTGAGTTTTACCAATGAAACGTATTCAACATTTTTTTTCTTTTTGTAATCAAATACAGTTTGGTCTTTTTTGTAGCTCTGTATTATCATATTGACTCAATAATCAAACAATTAATTGATAAGATCCCAAATCACTATTTCTCTCATGGCCTTTGGACTGTGGATTTTCTATCAACAACTTAAAGTCTGTTCTTAACATTGCTTGTATGCTTTAGAACAATCCTATGAAAACTCAGTGGAAATAATAATAACAACTACATTCTTCAAAATCTCCCCTTTTATGTTCTGCGGAAGTTAAATTATTCTTGGTTTACCATTTTTTAAAGACACCCATAATCATGTGTGTGAGTTGTATTTAACAAATTTCTACACAGGTTCCTTTAGGCACCATTGTAAAAGAAGAGGGTAAGACAGTGGCAGACCTCTCGCGTCATGGGCAGCTGTATACTGCTGCCTATGGAGGTGCAGGGGGCAAGGGGAACCACTTTTTTTTGTCCAATGAAAACAGAGCTCCAACTACCGCCACGCCAGGAGACAGGGGACAGGAACGGATCTTTCAGCTGGAGCTGCGTACCATGGCCCATGCAGGATTGGTAAGAGTAAATGCTTGCATTTGATAGATTATCTGAAAAGACCAGATCATGGATTATGGAGCATGACAGTGCATTTTAATGTGTTTTGGGGAATTAGCAAGTAAAAGAGGTTTCAAACAAACTCCGAACCCTGATTTAGCTTTGTGTATAAATCATCCTGCATTGATAAACCTATGCTGGGTTGTTTTCACCCAAATGCCGTGTTTAAGCAATCCAGCATACGTTTATTTATAATTATTCAGTCCAATTTTAACCTAGCCATTGGTTTCGAAGTTCGAACCAACCCAGCATTTTTTGAGAGCAGCCATATTAAGAGAATAGATATATTACAGGATAAAGAATTGGGCATGGGCTCCCAGTAAGCAGTCAATAAGCAACCATTCAGCACCTCGTACTCTGGTAATACTGAACAATGTTTTTTTGTTTTGTTTCCCCAGAACCTAAAGTTTTAATGTGCATCTTTTACTGTAGCAAATGTTTTATTTTGTTTTTCTGTGCAGATTGGGTTTCCAAACGCAGGAAAGTCATCTCTGTTACGTGCCATATCTAATGCCCGACCAGCTGTGGCAGCTTACCCCTTTACCACACTAAACCCTCACGTGGGCATTGTTCAATACAGAGACCACGAGCAGGTGGCAGGTGTGTGTTGAGAACTTTTGGTCTTTATAAGAAAACAAATAAGCCACGTCATTAAAATCCCTTTCTCTGCTTTTTTACATTTGCAGTAGCTGACATTCCTGGACTGATTCCAGATGCTCATTTGAATCGTGGCCTTGGCATTTCTTTTCTACGACATGTTGAGCGCTGTCGTATTTTGTTGTACGTACTGGACATGTCTTGTGCCGAACCCTGGGAGCAGCTGCAGCAGCTGTGCTTTGAGCTGGAACAGTACAAAACACAACTGTCACACAGACCTAATGCCATCGTGGCCAATAAAATGGACTTGCCGAATGCAAGGAAGAACCTTGAGGCTTTGAGGAACCATGTAGATCAGCGGATCATTCCTGTTTCTGCACTGACAGGAGACAACATAGAGCAGCTCATCCTACACTTGCGAGAGCTGTACGACAGCTACCCGTTGGACAGTCACAAGTGATATTGCAGAAATTCATAAACATGATTATCTAGTAAAGGGATGTCCAACCGCCCTGCAGATCTCCAACCCTAATCACAAACACAGGTGAACCAGTTAATTAAAGTGTTGGAACTGAAGTCTGCAGGACAGTAGCTCACCAGGAGCAAGGTTGGAGCCACATTGTCTAGTATGTTACTTTGCAATGACTACTTTAACATACATGCATTATATAATGCTTATTAATATAAGCATTTATATATGCATTTCAGCAATAAGGTTTAGCGGTGAACAAAAATATTAAACATATTATTTAAGGAAAGCAAGTTTTGAAGTTTTCATACGGGTAAAATGTTTGTAAATGTGAGCAAAACCTGAAATTCCAATAAAATTCTTAAAGCAAACAATTTATTATTTACGTTAGACAGAAATGCCTATACAGCAGGGAAAATAAGTATTTGACACATCAGTATTTTTATCAGTAAGAGGATTTCTAAGTGGGCTATTGACACAAAATTTCCACCAGATGTTGCCATCAAGCCAAATATGGAATTCATACAAAGAAATCAGAACATTTAAGTATACAAGTTGAGTCATAATAAATAAAGTGAAATGAGACTGTCAGAATCCCTCCTGAGCAATGCAGACGACTGGTCTCTCCATACAAGAGGCGTCTAGAAGCTGTAATCACCAACAAAGGCTTTTCTACAAAGTATTAAAGAAAGTGTGTTCAATACTTATTCCCTGTGTCATTTCAATTTATTTATTATGACTCAACTTGTATACTTAAATGTTCTGATTTCTTCGTATGAATTCAATATTTGACTTGATGACTACATCTGGTGGAAATGTTGTGTCAATAGCACACTTAGAAATCCACTTACTGATAAAAATGATGATGTGTCAAATACTTAATTTTCTCTGCTGAATATGGTTGAATACGTTGAATATCCAAGGTAGATACACACGTACAGCCGCAGTAAAAAATTAAGAAACCATTACCGTTTTGCCTTTAATCATCATTTCAGTATGTATGGCATCTATTCCATTTCAGTGTCTGTTGAATTTCAACAAAAGCAAACCGCAGGAGTGGCATAAAGTCACCCAAAAGCAATATGAAAGAGTGAGAGCATGCCAAGACACAAGAAAGCTGTTGGTTTTTTTTTTTTAAAAAGGTGTAATAATCAGGGTTATTCCAACAAATACACACTTTCAAAAAATGTTTTAATCACAAAAATAGACATTAGACATTAGTGGTCAACCAATATGTTTTTTATGGCCGATATTAAGAAAGCTGTATGGCAGATGTGAGGCAGATATAACGCAAATGTTATAAGACAAACAGAAAATAGGTGAAACTAAATAAACATTTGTTATGCATAACATTTATAAATATACCCTTTTAAAGTACTTAAAACAGATTTACAAGACATAATTACTGTGGATCTGACATCTAACAGCCCTGTTTGAATGTATTCATATTAAAAAGTGAATAATGATTGATAATTTAACTGTCTGTCAGATTTGGCTTTACATTGAGTGACACAGAGTGTCTTTTCATTGCAAACATCAAATTTAAGTGATAGAGAAATTACTGTCCGTGTAAAGAGATTTAGCGATTATTTAAAAAAAAAAAAACTAAATATTGGCTGATATATCAGCCTCTGTGATATCAGCCTATCGCTATTGGTATTTTGTTGTTTAAAAATTTAAATGATCTTGTTTTCTTGGCAGTATTCAAGGTCTGAAAACATTGCAACTTTTTTGTTATTTTGACCAGTTTGATGAGTTACCTAAACATTTGCCTCGAAATATACTAGTCAACATTTGAAGTGGATCAAAACCTTTACATAAAAGTTGTCTTAATACCAATACCCAATACCAATTCTTATCTTTGGACAACTTCGATTAACTTTTTTTATCCACTTCAAATGTTGACTAGTGTATTAACATTGTCATGTTGGAAGGTGAACCTTTGTCTTATTCTAAGGTCCTGAGCGCTTTGGAAGAGGTTTTCATTGAAGATATCTTTGCTTCATTCACCTTCTCAAACCTAACCATCTCTCAGTCCCTTCGGCTAAAAAAACACCCCCACAGCATGATGCCACCACCACCATGCGAACTGTTGGGATGGTACTGGTCAGATGATGAGTACTGCCTGGTTTCCTCCAGACATAGCTAAACCTCAGATCCCATACACAACCATAAACTCATAAAACAACCATTCACCCACTCTGGGTATAGTGTAAAAGATCTTATTGCTCTAATAATAGCTTGCCTGAAGTACAAAATAAAACTGTGATGACATGTTTATGTATAGTGTGCACACATGGTAACGGGTCTTGCTGTATATCTTATTGCAGGTGTTCAGGTTTCCACCATGTACACTCACATGACCTGGACTTTGTTTTCCATTTCATTACACCTTTATTGAAATGAGAAAACCAATATTTGATCAAAGAGAAACCATACGGATATTTTATCATACCAGTATATTGATATGTTGTTTGGTATATTTATATATTTTGTATGGTCCATGAAGCATACATAAAACAAACAAAAATATATATCTAAATGTTCAGATCAACCCAGCATGCTCTCTTCTGCAGTCCTCAGACTTTTGAATTTGGAGCTGAGGTATTTAAACATAAAATTACAAAATAAAGTTTCAGGGTAGCTCAGTAGCACTGTTGCCTCACAGCAAGAAGGTCCCTGGTTTGAGCCTCGGCTGGGTTCAGGGGTCTTTCTGTGTTAATGTGGGTTTACTTTAGGCGTTACGGATTCCTGCCACAGTAAAAAGATATGCAGGTTAGATAAAATGGAGATGTCCTTCCCACACTTGTGTAGTAGATTAACTTGTGTGTGGATTAACTGGTTTTCAACATGATCTAGACGAGTGGTTTTCAAACTGGGGGCCGGGGCCCCCAAGGGGGCCACGAGATGGTGCTAGGGGGGCCCCAGTTTTATGACATTTTATGAAATACATTAGTTTATCATGAATTCTGTGTAATTAAACCTAAAAAAATAAGGCTACTAACCAAAAGCACTACTTTTTTGTATAATTTAATGTTTTTTTTTTATTAAAATGTTGAGTTTTAGAACAGTTTTTTGTCACAAATTTTCTTTGGGGGGCCGCGAAGGAATGCACCGTACACAAGGGGGGCCACACGCTGAAAAGGTTTGGGAACCACTGATCTAGACCACTGTTTTCACTTTTCATTTTGGTTTAAGGTGGGTTTAGGTTTAAAAAAAATGGTCCTTGGGTCAACACAATAATGCTATCCCCACATGATGTTTGTTATTTGTACAATTACGAATGCAGACATGGTTTTAATGTTTTAACCCTCTGGGGTCTAAGGGGTTTTTAGGGCTCTGGAGAAGTTTTGACCTGTACAGACATTTGTGCTTTTTTTCAGTTGCTTAAAAACATAATAATGGCAATAGTCTCATAACACTGTGTTCAGCACAATCTGGGCTACAATATAATGTGAGCAACATGTTTGTATTTTTGAGAGAAAAATGTTTATGCGTGGTTTTTGAAAAAGCAAAAAAGCAAATTTTAGGTCACTGATATAAGTCCACAAAACCCATTCTAAACATGTTTTCACAAGACTTTTCAAAACGGGATGTAGTAGTATGGAGTTTTATCTTCAAAATTATGTGAAAATCAATGTACGTTAGGCTATGTGGAAAATATGAACTTTAAACCATGAGAACACGTGGTATTACCAAATACACAAAATAACATTGTTTTTAAGCAACAAATAGGTGCTTTTTAAATTATTGGTTTCCATAAAGTTGAACAATGTCTTTAAGTCTCTTTTCTTCATATGTTTAGGAATTTCACTATTTATCATTATAATGATTCCCATTTTCTTGTACATTTCAGAATTTACCATATTGGTAAAATAACTGCAACAAAATTCCCTTAGGTTAATTAATTTGTACAACATTACCCCTATCAATATTATTTATCCTTATATCAAATCGATCAACTTTATATTTTAGCTGATGTCTTAATTTTTAAAAGCATGTCAACAAATTGTATTTTTTTTTTTTAGTAATCTTCTCCTTGATAACCAGGTAATTCTTGTTGGGCTTTTAAATTAACTGGTTATACTTACTTTTAGACGTAATTATTTTTAACTTGTATTTTTCACTTTTACCCAGTCTCTATAAAATATTGTTTCAGTTTGATTATTTTTTTCCAATAACCTCAACATTTGTCATAAATAAACCACAATATTAAATTGCTTACGATGACTGAACCCTAAATTCAGTATGTGTATGTATGGTGAAGGATTGCCCTCTGCTGGTCTTTGCTGAACTCTTTGGGGTTTACGCTCCACCCCGATAGACGTCGCGATTGAAGAAGGAAAACAGTTCAACACAGAGCGAGTGACAGCACACGCCGGTCTCTCTCTGAAACAGAAAGTTCAACGTGTTTCAGTTGCGTTTAAAGATGGATAGAACGATGAAACGACCGAGAGAAGATCAAGATGAAGAATCTGTGTGGGACGTGAAACGGGTTCATGATGAAGATTTTATGCGCTGGGGCGTTAATGAAACAGTCGCATATCTCAAGAGAGAGGGACTCGAAGAATGGGAACAAGTCTTCAGAGGTGCTGTATCTGTAAAAATTAACCAAATTATCTAATCGGTAAATTGAGATCAGTATCATTCGATTCGATAAATATCACGAATCAGTGACATTATAAATTGTGAGTGACTAACCATGTTTTATTTTCGATGTATGAATTAGTGCCATCATGCAAGCGTTACCAATGTGTAGAAGCAATCGCTAACATAACTCATGTATACCTGCAACTTATCTATCAATATTTTAAATAGTAAGATGTAATTGTCACGGCATTTTAGTGTTTTTCTGATATGTGTTACTTGTTGTATGGTATGTTGCACTGCAGCCCTTGAGTCTCTAAGACACATTTCCTGAAAAAAGAAGACACTACAGTATAACTTAAGTTACATTTATTTTTATTTCTTAAGCACTTTTTACAATTTGCTTTATTGCAAAATAGCGTCCCAGATTAGACATATTAAGCATACATTGTAACGTTTTGCAAAAAAGATGCAAAGTAGTAGTTCAAGTTTTTACTGACCCCACCTAAATGATCACTGGCCCTACCAAATAGCACTAAAATTAAACAGGCACAATTATTGTCTTAACCAATGCATATCATAAACCAATGCAAACTTATACGTTTATATCACCAAAAACTTCTAGCCTACATAATACATTTCAAATATTATTACAGGCAGAAATTAAATTATGCGCAACAGCACAAACATTGTGTGCACACAAATGAAATAATTTTCAGATTAATAATTAATGGTCTTAATAATTTTAATTTTAAGTTAGTCATTTTGAGCCTGCGCGACTACAACGCATGCGATACGCTGATCAGCAGTGATGTATTTCCAATCAAAAATTGTCTCTGGTGTGAAAATTATTCATCTTTAACTTTATCCCCAACACTATAGTCTTTTAAAAGCTATTTATTACTGATAATTAATAAATTAAATTAAAACATTTTCAATATGTTATCTCCAAAAATATTGGCGGTCTTTGTCATTCATCCATAACTGTTTATTGTTTCTTTTTTTGTATTAATTTAGTTATTTCACTGAATATTTGTAGATTGAATGCTCTTGTGCTTGAATAAGCTTCTTTGACGTGTTGGCACGATTTATGATTAATCTGAAATTTCATGACAATTTTTATTTTTATTTTATTTACCCTTTATTTTACCAGGTGATGTCCCATTGAGATATTCAAATCTCTTTTGCAAGGGAGCCCTGGAGCAACAATTACACAAATTACACAGAATCACCGAAACAGACACAACAGACAATACAAATTTACAGCCTACATATAAAACAATTTAAAACACAAAGGGGTCATTAAAAACATGTACATTGTTCAAATTTATAACATTTAACAATTGCCACTAGGGGGTGAACTCCAACAGTCATGTCTGAATGCCGTGTAAAGTGGAAATGCTGCTTAATACTAGTAGGGCAAGGTTTATTTGGGGAGCTGTCGCTTTTTGGTGGGGCCAGTGATAATTTAGGCGGGGTTAGTAAAAACCTGAACTACTACTTTGCATCTTTTGTTACACAGAGCTTGCTTCGTTAATATTCCTGGGTGGCCCGCCCAAGTAAAGTCAATTTGTGTGAAACACTGCAACTAAACATAGTCAGTCATATCTTAAGTAAATGTTTACAGTTCGGAACTGTAAACTGTTCAGTAGGGCTGCACGATTCATGCTAAAATGTGAATCAAGATTATTCTCCATGTGAATTGAGATCACGATTCTCTCAAACGGTTAATATTAATGATAACAAAATATTAGGGATGCACCGATACTGGTATCGGGTATCGGCCTCGATACCACATTTTCAAAAGTACTCGTTAAAAGTCCCCCGATACCTGGAATCGATACCACGGTCTGAGAAATGTCTATGTTTGAGCGGCGTGTAAGGGGTTAATGCCTCTTGTGTTGTCCAAAGAGAGTTTACAACAAACTGGAAAACTAGTCCTTTGTTTTTTTGTTAAATTATATGACTAAAGCTGTTACCTGTAAATTTAAATCATGTTTTTTTTATTAAGTACTCGGTATCGGTATCGGCAAGTACTCGTACTCATATTCCAAAAAAGTGGTATCGGTGCATCCCTACATAATATTATTACGAAAAAGATTTATGGCACTTAAGTAAAAAATGTGCTACGCAAGGCAAGGCAAGTTTATTTGTATAGCACATTTCATACACAGAGGTCATTCAAAGTGCTTTACATAGAAATGAGAAAACAAAAAATCAAATATACATGAATATACACAGGACTTTCAGTTATAATAAGGTGTCATAAAAGTAGGGCATTGACTCCTTGAGATGAGTAATTTAAAATTTGTTAGCTGTTAAAAATAAACAATGTTAAAATTAATAAATAGCACATGTGCTCAAAGGCAAGAAAATACATCTGGTCGTTTCACAATCGGAAGGCTGCAGCCTCCGGAGGTCGCATTTCCAAGCTGCATACGTAATAAAGGCTGTCTTATTTCAGAATATTAACAATTATAAAGTTGACTATTATTCTTAGTAAAATGGTAAATTGTTGTAGTATACTTATGACTTGTGAATGTAATGCTCAGTTAACTTAAATAAACCAGGCATAATGACGTATGCGGCCTGCATATGCGACCTCCGGAGGCTGCAGCCTTCCGATTGAGAAACGACCAGACGTATTTCCTTGTCTTTTTTCGGAACAAATATTTTTGCATCGTCCCTCTCTCCGTTGCCGTTAGGAAAATTGACGCTCCAAATCCACCAAGTATACCGATGTGTTCAGGTCCGCCGCTTTGTTATACGTCACGCAAGTGACAATGGATCATGAAGAAATGATCGTGTCTGATTGGTGAATGAATAGGGTTTGGTTTTACACTGTGAGCAAGTTTGACTGATATTATAGCATCCTGGATTGTAATATAAATACGTGAACACATGAATGCGGCATCTGAATACAGGGAAATATATGCAAGAGAATCGCCGTCATTTAGAAAGATCACATTTATGTATGAATCAAGATCTGGATTTTGGATTAACCGTGCAGCCCTGCTGTTAAGTAGCCGAAAATAGTCCCCTTAGTATCTTTCAATAGCAGGGGACTATTTTTGGTCACAACGTAATATCATTGCGCCTCCTGCAGCCATGTTACGGCAGCAAAGTCCTTGATTATTACGCCAGAATTAGCGTATAGTTCATAGCCATATCTGCCTAGAAAATCACAACTTTTAATTTTCCGTCAGTCTTAGTACACAAAGCAACTACAGAAGAGTCAAGTTTTAACTCTTTGGTAATTTTTGAGCGTGATGCTAATGGTCTAATCAGATTCAATGGATTATGCTAAGCTATGCTAAAAGTGGTAAAGCCAGACCCAGAGATCAGCTGAATAGATTCCAAAACTGTAAGTAGGGCTGGGCGATATGACCCAAAAAATTATCGAGAAAATGTTTTCCATATCAGTCGATATCGATAATTATCATGATAAATAACAAATCTTTACTCCTGTCAAATTTAAAGGCAGATTTTTGCTCCTGAAGAAAATTGTAAAAACCAGACAGTTAATAATGGTTTTAAACTACTTTTTATTCAGAACATGACAAATACGAAAACTAAAATCTTGTTTTAATGCATCTGTATTAAATGTAAATCTATTTGTTATGAAATCAACACATTTCTGACACAAAAGCAGCAGACTACTGTCACTTTAAGACCCAAGACAGACTGCTTTAAGTTTCAATATACTGAGTAACAGCTGTTTATGTTCACTTAAACAAGAAAGAAAACTTAGTTCAGTGATCACGCGTGTGTTATACATATAACGAGCTATACAAGCTGATAAATGGATGTCAAGAGTGTCACGTTGCTGTGGGAGCACACATACGCAAACACTATATTCACTGCAGTGGTGGATCTGCTGCTTTTCCTCAGTTTCCTGAATTTGTGAATGTCCTGTAAATATACTTTTAAAGCTGAGCGGACGTGTGCGTGCGCAAGGCTGACGCTGAATGAAAGTACAGTATACTGCACGCACCTGTGTCTGCTGTGTTTGACGAACCCTGTTTGCGCGTCCAACATTACACACAAGAAAATGTTTCCGCGCATTTGGATTCCGTGATTCCGTCCGCGTTATCCGCATCGCGAAAATCATAGGTCTATACTAATAAATGAATAACTTGCCTCATCTTCCACTCCTTCAAGTCTGACTGTCACTGTGATTGTAAACCAAGAGCGCGTGCCGCATCCGGAAGTGCTCGCGCAACATTACGCACAGTGCTTAAACATTATCGATCACTTATCGAACTGTCCTTATCGTTTTATCGAAAAAGTTTATATCGGTAAAATTATCGTTATCGAATTATCGCCCAGCCCTAACTGTAAGAATCAAATGTTTAACTCTAGGGGAGCTGGAAAATGGAAGCATATTTTAAAAAAGTGGAATGTTCCTTTAATTGTAGATAATAATTTAATTGATAAAACTACGATGGTTGAAAAAGCAAGATCATACACGTAAATTGACACCACTTGTTTTCAGATGAAGCCGCATTTCCTACACGAGCCGTAGTTTGCTGAGAAGCTAGGCAATATCGCATTCATAATCGTGGACTAAACGCCTGTGATAATGAATGTGAAATTGCGATATCGCCTAGACAATTTACTCGTAATCATGGAACCGGCTTTACATGCACAGAATAAGCGGATAACTATCAAAAATGTGCTTATTATAGAAAACTGTTTTCATGCGTTTACATGCAAATCAATAAGCCGGCTATGCAGACAACTGCGTTTACATGGGACTTGAAGACTTATCAGTTTTCTCGCAGGCAGTGACGTCACCACCTATAGTACACAATAGTTGATCAAAAAGCCAACGGCATATCTGTCTTAAGCTGTACTGTTGTATCTCTTCTCGTGTCTACAGAACCAGTAAATGTAACATAAGCTTCTATTTTCACAGTTTCTGTGTCAACTGCTTTAGTCCAGCGGAGACTTTTATGCGTTACTTTGCGCTTACTTCCGCGTGTGACGTTTATCTTTCATACGCGGAGACATGCGCACATGGACAAAACCGTGAGAAAGTCGGTTAAGGTGTTTACATGCCACGCGAAATCGGCGTAATGAGCAAAAAACTACCTGTGCCGATCGGTTTTTGCATACGCTGTTTATGGGCTTTCCCCGATTAAAGAAAACCGATTTACGCGTTTACATGACCCCACGTGTTATCAGTTTATTAAGCATAATCGGCGTAAGACTTCACTCGGCATCACTGATGAGATGCGCATAATAAAAAGGAATGCAAGATTAATTGCATGCTATCGCATCAATGCAACTACAAAACTGATTAGTACATATTTCAAACATGTTCTATTGCTATTACGATTACGGCTAGTGGTGAAACGGATCACACTCCGAATGGACCAGGCCCCATCATTTGGCACGCATGCGACTCGCGGATGAATACACAAAGTTATATAGGGGAAATATATCATTTGCATGATTCAAAGGCTTGCAAATGTTAACATCAACATTTTAAACAATTTTCATTACTTTATTAGCCAAGTGTATTTTAATTGACCAAACAATATAAACAATGTAACATACTGTGTATTGTATTTTTCACACAATACTCTTCAGAGACATTACAGATTCAGTGCAACCGCTATGCAGTTGTGGTTAAGTGACCTCCTGCATATGAAAATTACATATTGTGCCTTTAATGTCAGTCCTTGCAATGTTTTTTTTCACAGAACAGGAAATAACAGGACAGGGGCTACTATGCATTACGGAGGTACATTTGGAAAAGATGGGCATTTCGTGAGTGTCAAGTTTTTTTTTTTTTCATTTTTAACATGACAGTGTAGTTATAAGATGCAACACAGTTGGTTTCTGTTGTAAAAAATGAGCAATGTTTTTTCATGTCATTGTGCTGCACATGTTTTTAGGATAAGTTAATAATAATAAATGTGTATAACCTCTCACAGCCCTCTGGGTTCTCGCCTGAAAGTTCTTCACTGTCTTCAGAAGCTCTGGCAAATCTCAAATGATGACATGAAGGTATAACAGTTCTTTTCTGAGCAATTCATATTTTTGATCGTTTCAGATGTACCATAGATGATTTGTTTGTCACAGGTTTTCAATGACCCTATCCATGGCCATATTGAAATGCATCCTTTACTAGTCCGCATTATAGACACGCCTCAATTTCAGAGGCTTCGTCACATCAAACAGCTGGGAGGAACTTATCTAGTATTCCCTGGGGCTTCCCACAACCGCTTTGAACATTCAATTGGGTAAGTATGAAAGTGCATTTAGTACATTTTGAAGAAATTAGATTTTGAAGTAGCAGAAAAGCATGATTTTAAGCAGTATTATATTATTAAAGCAACACTAAAGAGTTCCTGCTCTTTGCTCCCCCTACAGGTTAGAAGCGTAATTGTTCATTAGCACTGTCGTAAATACTGCAGCATTGCTGGCTCTGATTGGATTGTAGGTCTGCCGTAAAGCAAGTTTTTGTAGTTTTCACTCGAACTACAGGACCACTACCCGACAGTTGGAAACTTCTTTAGTGCGGTTTTGGCCGATAGAGGGCTGCAAAACGAATGTGAAAGTGCCATTCACCCTGTTTTGAGTGGATGAACCACTGAAACTTTTTTGGAAACGTTATTTTAAGGTAAAAAAAACTCTTTGGTGTTGCTTTAAGTAGCATCACAAGACAACTTGTGATGAAAAGAATCTAAAACCAATTTGCACTTTTTAAAGCAACAACAAAGAGTTTTTTTCAGTCGTTCATCCACTTGAAACAGGGTGAACAGCACTTTCACATTCGCTTTGCAGCCCTCTATCGGCCAAAACCGCACTAAAGAAGTTTCCAACCGTCGGGTCCCGGTCCTGTAGTCCGAGTGAACACTACAAAAACTTGCTTTACGGCAGACCTAAAATCCAATCAGTGCCAGCTTTGCTGCAGTAGGCTAAATTATTTGTGACAGTGGTAATGGACAATTACGCTTCTAACCTGTAGGGGGAGCAAAGAGCAAAAACTCTTTAGTGTTGTTTTAAAATAAAGAACCGTCTTGCACGTTTGACCGTGTGTGACGAGTACGACTGTCTTTTAGTCTGTAATTTAAGTGCTTAGTGCACGCGCTAATGAAAATAATGTTTTTACATGAGAAAGTAAGACATAATGAAAGTA
Organism: Paramisgurnus dabryanus; assembly: GCF_030506205.2. NCBI lineage: Eukaryota > Metazoa > Chordata > Actinopteri > Cypriniformes > Cobitidae > Paramisgurnus > Paramisgurnus dabryanus. The sequence goes on from NC_133357.1 coordinate 26,231,207, forward strand.
TTTTACAATATGAAACCTACATTAGCATTGGCTTAGGCATCCCATTGCTGCTTTGTCATACTGGTGTTATGCTATAGTATTTGTAGGAAATCATCATCCTTTTACTTAGCAAAATATAGTAAAACAAACATGAGAGCCATTTCCGTAGTCAGGTTTGATATTTTCATGGCTTCAGCTTGTAAGGTTCTGGCGGATCGCAGGTCGGCCCTTCGTGAAAAATAGCTGGGCTATTTAAAAATGCGTGCACAGGAATAGATAAGAGGAATTAAAATATTATTTTATAAAAAATAGACCAAAACCATTAAAACATGGTCTCAAAACCAGGCCTTAAGTACTACAACACTGGCTAAGCTCACCGTTTCTTAAGCGAAATAAAGTGGCAGTTGTGTGAGGGGAAAGCCCTAATTCATATCAGACATGACATTGATGATCGAAAACGATGATCATGTGCGTTTATTTATTTGTTTTTTTAGGTGTTATGGCGGCATTTGGAGGTCAGACTGGTTAGCGTTACAAGTGACTAATGGAAACTTGACAATTTCGCAAAAACTGACTGACCATATATTGCAAACAACTTTCTATGCTCGCATGAGGTGGTTTTCAGGCAATTTGGAAGAGGCGTATTTCGCAAAACTTCAATGAAAACCGTTTATTTGCATTTTCAGGTCAACTGAGGTACCTGTATAGGCTTGTTGCGATAGTCAGTATAACCGGTCATACACGGTGCTTCAGCCTCTCACCGTTAGATCACTTGCCGACGCGGCACCGTCTTACACCGTCTTTTAGATTTTTTCTTGTAATTAAGTCATTTAGTTTCATTAAAGAGAGCAAACATGCGTAAATTTAGCAGAGCTGAACGCAAGGTGTCCGATTACTCAGCGTACTCAAGCTCTGCATTTAAATAATTGCCTCTTATTCAAAAGTGAAAGTAAAATGCGCACATCTGCATGCACATTTATAAGCCCATCCCACCCGGTGATACCGGTATCACCGGATTTGTCACGCCCTGATTAACTGGTTGAAAAATTTGGTCACCTCAACCAAATGTATGCAAATCACCTAATCATCATTTTAAGATGATGCTGTATGTACTACAATCTCTCCGAAACATCTTATACGTGTTTGCTCCCAAGTATAAGGGCCTTTTCTTGGCATTAATGTTTGGATAACACTTCTACTTCTCCTTTGATTAAAATAATGGCTTAAAGGTCCCGTTCTTCCTGTGTTTTTGAAGCTTTGATTGTGTTTACAGTGCACAATATAACATGTGTTCATGTTTCAAGTGTTAAAAAACGCTTTTTTATCTGTATAGCGCTGTTTTCTCTTTTATCTAAAAACAGGCTGATGTCTTCCTTGTTCTATGAAGTCCCTCCTTCAGAAATACATAACGAGTTCTGATTGTGTAGTTTGTTTAGTGTGTTGTGATTCGACAGCAGCCAAGACCGTTTGAGCTTAGCTGGTGACTGACGTATTCCTGTGGGCGGAGTTTAATCATAAAGTCTTGCTTTGATGTCAGACATTTCGGGAAGTAGAGGGCTGTAGTCCAAACCGGCCGTTCGCTGTAGGCTTTGAAAGGGGAATTCTGTTAAAGAAAATATATCGCCTGGCAGTGAACTTTGAGCTTTATCATTTTACAGGTATTATTTATGCTATAACAGCAACATTACACAATAACTAAAGTTTGAAAAAAGTTTGGAATGACTTATTGAGAGAAGAAAAACAATGTTTTAGTCGCATATCATCGGTTGGTGGAAACTCTGTCATTCTACAAACCGTTTTTATCTGCATTTAGAAAATATTGCATAAGTTTTGTGCAAATCTGTAATGGTAACTTAGCTTGTGAGGGACCTCAGATTCTGTTTCATTTTATTTGCTGAAATAATAATTAAATCTGCATTAACTTTTATTTGGGTTTGTATGTTTGTGTGATGCAGAGTGGGATATTTGGCAGGATGTCTAGTTCAGGCTCTTAATCAGAGACAACCAGAGCTACTCATCACAAGGCAAGACACTCTTTGTGTCCAGATTGCTGGGCTGTGCCATGACTTGGGTAAGAAAATATAAACTTTTTTTTTTTTTTTTTTGCTTTACAACAAAACTCATTTTGATTCAGGTATTCGGCAGCTCTTTTGTCATTCTTACAGCCACTCTCCAGCCTTTCAATGTCACTGTTAAGCTAATACATTTTGAGGTAAATTTTGTTTAAAGCTCTTCTAAAGAGTCACCTTCTCTATCTTTTGCTTTGTTTGTAACTTATTTCAGCCAATTCATATAGCTTTTCATATCACAGAATTTTGGATTTATTTAGGATGAAATGGGATTAAAATAAATGAATAAGGCAAGTTTTACAAGTTTATGATATTTTTTAAACAGTAACATTTATTTGTTTTTTAGGTCATGGCCCTTTCTCTCATATGTTTGATGGCATGTTCATCCCTAAAGTTCGACCTGGAGAGAAATGGAAGGTAAGGGTGAAAAATCTAGCCTGGTTAGCCAGACCTACATCAAGATGTAAGGTCTGGCAACTCTTCACACAAACGGCTCAATGCAAGGGGCGGGATATAAGGTTGTCCCTCAAAATGCCTCTGCACGCGCTATGGGATCAGAGCAACGAAGAAGGTGACGTAGTTACCGTAACCAGTCGGCAAAACTCCAAACACATCTTTCTTGCTTAAAAAGGACTTCAGTAGGGTTTATTTGCTCTTCTCTCAAAGAAAAACATAAGTCTAAGTCCTCCAGAGTCGCGGCCAAAGCCGCTTCAAAAGATAGCTGTTCGCCAGCAGCAGCAGCCATTCTCTGTTTTCAAGTAGGAACCGTTGCAGCTCTGTCGTCATCATGTTAAGCCCGCCCCACAGACGCTACACACGATGTGATTGGCCTGACCAAATTTTGGTTTTTGGACCGGTTAAGTGTATTGTGAGTGCCTAGACTAAACCCTGGCAGCAAATATATTTTGCGGCCGCTAGGGTGCGTCTAGATTTCTAGGCTATGAAAAATCATCATAACAAAAGTTATTCAGAATTAGGGCTGAACGATTTAGGAAAATATTCTAATTACGATTGGTTTTTTTATACATTGCAATTTAATATTCAATTTTAAGCTCTTTATCTTCTGTATTAATCTGTATAAATCATTATATAATATGACCAACACAATTAGATAGATTAAATGTTATATGTAAGGGATAATGTAGAGGCAGCCGGTAGTTATCGGGAAATAAGCCCAGACAGTGTGATCAGGACCCGACGCGAAGCGGAGGGTCTTGTATCACACTGAAGGGGCTTATTTCCCGATAACTACCGGCTGCCTCTACATTATCCCGCTTATTACACGGCTACTTGTCACATAAGAAAAAAACTGGACATTTTATTGGCATATTTGTATTAAATTAACATTTTTATCCTTCCGCGAAACTTTGCACAGATGCATAAAATGATCGTAATACCTTATTAAGATCCTCTGCTTCATACTTGTCTGTCTCCATTTTTTTCTCTTTTAGCCAGTCTTTGAGAAGTTTTAATGCCCATTCTGTATTTTTTTGTGTGTTGGCTTCGTAGCTGTCATGCTCTATTTTGTCAAGTTCAGTCTCAGTAAGCTCTCTGTGTCTTGTCGTGGTTGTCGAGTGTTTGTCACAAGATGGCGCCAAACAGACAGTAATCTTTATTGATCTTTATTGGCGCGGAGAGATCTTACTCGTAAAAGTAGTACCGGCTATGCGTTATTATTTTGGAGCGGTTATTATTCGAAAAGAACGAACCTGCAAATGTCTCAACTGACCAATCAGAATCAAGCATTCCAGAGAGCCGTGTAATAAGATTAAATAAAATGATGCATGAATTTATATGAACTAAATTATTTGCTGAAATTTCAGACTTGTTGTAAACATGCAACACTTATAATTTCCACATAAAGCATTGCCAAATAAGCCTGATGTAAACATTAATATAAAAGTTAGTAATCACACAAACTAAAGTGCAGATATATAAAAACAAATCTGGTATTACCACACTAAAATTCAGTATTTACAGAATTTATAATCACTGTTATAAACATATGATATTTAAACATGTGGACTCACTTTTTGAATGTTGTCTGTAAACTTTACTACACATAAATAAATAAATAAACATCTTACTGAGTATTTCAGTATTTAACAAATAACAGTCACATACACTCACTCTCTCTCTTTATCTTTCTGACGCACACTCTCTGAAAATATTCACACACTTTTTATTAGGGATGCACCGATAGGATTTTTTTGGGCCGATACCGATTTAAACAGACAACTTCTGGCCGATGCCGATACCGATATTAAACACTTGTATACAATACTATACAGTTGGTCTATTAGCTAGTTTATTTCTGCACCAAATTATTTTTACTGAACATGGATTGGATCTAATTAACATTCAACTGACCAAACTAATAAGAGAGGCATAAATTAAGCTAAAACAAATATAATAAGACCGCATGACAACCTTCAAAGGTGGTTTTTGCTATTTAGCATTTATTTTATTAACAACATTAACTCATTTTTTATATATAATGGATTTCTTTATGCAGTTAATTAATAAACAATCGGTATCGGCCTTTCTCGTGCTATTGCCGATATGCCGATGGTTTCAAATTCATCAAAAATCGGCCGATAAATATCGGCGGCCGATACATCGGTGCATCACTACTTTTTATCTCTCCCTTAGACACGCACACACACATGTGAGATCCAAACTTACACTAGCCTGTTCATTGAGCTGTTTTTCTACCACCAGATTTGATGTGTTGTCCGCCGTAATGCAAGGTTATTTTTGTAGAGAGCGGCTTTTTGACATGCCACTATCATACATGACTTTGTGGTGTTTTTGTGAGTTATCCCGTGAGGTAACGCTAGCAATGCAGGTTTAGCACAATACCTGACGCTGCGCAACATCTTTCTTAAAGCCAAAATAGTCCCACACAATTGACATACTGTTTCTCTTTGGTTTGGTACTAAAGTTTCTGCAGTGTCCGGTCCTGTTGAGCCTGAGGCCATTTTACAACAGGTTAAGTGTAGAGTAGGGATGCGCAGTAATTTGCATGCAATATCATGCACATCTCGTCAGTAAAGCCGGTTCCTTGATTAGTAGTAAATCACCATCGCCTGCTATTGAGATGGAACAGCATTTACTACACAGAGCCGTAGTTCACTAACAAGCTGGGCCATATCCTATAAATATCGCAGGCGATATGTCCGTGATAATTAATACGAAATTGCCAGAATGATGTTTTACCAGATAGCGATTTTATTGCAAATGCAATTAACAGTTCAGCCCTGGTGAAGTTCATAAAGTCGTTACTACCGTGCCGAAGTTTAATATCTGTTTCTGTATGTTTTTTGTTTCTAGTCAGTTTCACAACTTTATTAAAGAGGAACTGAGGGTAATTATGGTTATTACATTATGGACAATGACATTATGGAAAACAATAACTATATATAGTTTTAAAAATCTTTTTATATTAAAGAGATTAGCAGATTTCATACACAACATAACTGTAAATATACATCAAGATATACATGTCAAGAGTGTCGCATTGCCTCCTAGGATGGAAAAATCTAATAAGAACAAATAAAGAAATTACAAACATTTATAAAAAAAGAACACAGTTGCACATTAAGTAAGGTCTAAAATTAACATAAGGTACAAATATCAATTAAAATGAATAATAACACTGTCTTTATTGTATAAAGTAAATATTATTATTATTTTTTAGAGCTACAGAAGTGATTTTCTTTTGTCTTGGGTTGTTTGATTAACATTAATGACACAGACTTAAGTAGGTTAATTGAGGTTACTGTCTCTTTAAGAGAAGCACGGACCTGGTTTCTGTCTCTAATCTATACACTTAAGACATAAAAAATGTTTTTATTAGAAAAAGAATACTGTGGTATTTTGAGATCATTTTGTGTATATGTGCCCTGTCAAGAACAGAAAGATTTTATGTTTGCTTGCTTTTTGAAACGTGTCTTTCCATGTATGCACTACTGGTTGCATTTAAACTCGTGCGCGCACACAGACGGAGGGCGAATTCCAAATGGCGCTTCGGGAATGAGATGCAGCATAAACAGTCGGTCCACATAAAGTGAAAATGACACTCTTAACTTTAATTGTATTTTAATCAACTACAGTATGAGACACAGTAGCGCAACTCTCTCTAAAGTTTAAACATCGAGTTTTGATATGTGAAGGGCGTAGTGATGATCAAATTGACATTCAACCACATGTGCATCTGTGCGTACAGAAAACTGCTCACTTTAGCGCCTTTTTGCAGTTAAATTGTTTAAAATCACTTGAGTGTTAACATTCGCAAGCCTTTGAAACACATGGAAATTATAAACTTTCACGACCCACGGTTCGGCTCGCATGGGATTTGCGGATTAATACGCAAATTTACACTGCAAAAAGTGACTTTCTTACTTAGTATTTTTGTCTTCTTTTCAGTAGAAATATCTAAAATTCTTAAATCAAGATAAACAAATTACCTAAGAAAATAAGTCTAGTTTTTAGACAAAACATATCAAATTAAAGTGAATTTGTGCTTAAAACAAGCAAAAAAATCTGCCAATGGAATAAGAATTTTTTTGCTGAATGTTTCTTGTATTAAGTAAATTCAAGAAAAAAATTCTCAAATTGCAGGCGTGGCTCAAATAGCGTAGCATATTTTAAACTAATAGGCCTATTGGTTAACCGGTTTCAACCGACTCATGAGGCTCGGTGGTCGGTCAAGAAATTTTTTTGTTTTTGCCATCCCTTGATACAACATATTATAACCTTTCCCTTAGAATTCCCTTCTAGTGCACTTTAAATGGGTGCTTCATAGAAACTGTTAGATTAAAAAAAAAAAGTCAAAAATCTAGCAGCTATCATTTTTGGGTTACAGTTTCATCAATTGTATTAATGTCACGTAAGCCCCGCCCCCAAGTATTGGAGTATTTGTTTTTCAGAAAGAGTTTCTGCTTGTAGTGTGATGTATATTTCTATGTTTTCTCAACAGCATGAGATGGCCTCAGTTCAGATGTTTGACCACCTTGTGAAGGTAAATGATCTTGAAAAGGTGATGGTACAGCACGGGTTGACTCTGCCCGATGACCTTATATTCATTAAAGAACAGATCGCTGGGCCCTTGGATGCATCTATCCTGGACACTACGGTAAGCAAATGTGTCATCATTGTACCCGTAGGAATGCTGATAAATGGCTAGATTATGTACCCTTATTCAATAGATTGTATCTATTGGTAATAGTTGACAAACAAGTAATACAAGAAAAGCTTTAAACAACTATCACAAAATAAAGAAACTGTCATTGTTTGTAGTGGTCGACCTATATATTGCCGAGGCTGATGTTTTGCCCTATAAATCTTTCCGTTCGGCTTATAGATTATTTGGTTTGGTCACGTTAGCGCATTAGCATTTTGTTCCTTAGGAAGATGAATACACTCTATCCCACACAGCGCCCCACAGATCAGTTGGTGCATGACACCAAAGCGCAGTGGGAGGCAACCTGAGAGCAAACTGCTTCATATGCTTTTAAATCACTCCTGCAGCACCCTGTGCCACACATCAACCTCAATGACTGTGTCCAAAATGCCTTTGGAGGCAGCATTACAATGCATCAAGGCATGTCTGAATCCAATGTTAGGTTTACTTCTTAAGAAAGTTTTGTGAATCTGGCCCCTGAATTTTGCAAAATAGCACATTGACATTCCACAGCGGTATTGGCAAAATGTTTTGTGGACTAATAAAACTAAGAGTAAACTATTTGGGAAAAAACACACAGCGCTACATCTGGCAAAAAAGGCATAGCATATCAGCATGAAAACATCATCCCAACAGTAAGGTATGGTGGAGGAAACTTCATGATTTGGGCCTGCTTTGCTGCATCAGGGCCTGGCCAGCTTGCAATCATTGAGGGAAAGATGAATTCCCAAGTATATCAGGCAAATCTTCAGGATAATGTAAGAATGTCTGTACGTCAGCTGAAACTGTGTAGAAAGTGAGTTATGCAACAGGACAACGACCCAAAACACCGGAGCAAGTCCACAACAGAATGGCTTCAGAAAAACAAAATTTGACTTTTGCACCCTGTCATTTACCATCATTGATTATTGTCTTCACCTGTTCACGATTATCTGGATTCAATGGCTGTGTCAAAATCTCTAAAATGCTGCCTTCGGAGGCAGCATTCCCAAGGTATGAAGGCATCAAGGCATGTCCGAATCCAATGTTAGATTTACTTCCTATCTCCTGAGATACCTTCATTGTCCTGTCCTACAATTCTATTCATGTACATGCACAGGGAATGTGATTGGTCGAGCCTGATGGAGATCGAAAAAACAAATTGCCGGCCAAGAAGCAGCTACATGAGTCTACAATTTGTAAAACACTGAAGAAGCAGGGTATCCATGGCAAGACACTATTAAGGAAGACACTGCTTACTAAAAAGAACATTGCTTTATGCCTGAAATTTGCAAAAAGCACATTGACACTACACAGCGGTATTGGCAAAATGTTTTGTGGACTGATAAAACTAAGAATTAACTATTTGGAAAAAAGACATTGCTGCATTTTTGTCATAGAAAGGGCATGGCATATCATCATGAAAACATTATCCAACTGTAAAGTATGGTGGAAGAAACATCATGATTCGGGCCTGCTTTGCTGCACCAGGGCCTGGCCAGCTTGCAATCATTGAGGGAAAGATGATGAATTCCCAAGTATATCAGACAGTTCTTAAGGATAATGTGAGAATGTCTGTACGTCAGCTGAAACTGTGTAGAAAGGTGGGTGATGCAACAGGACAATGACCCAAAACACTGGAGAAAGTCCACAACAGATTAGCTTCAGAATTTGCCTTTTGGAGTGGCCAACTCAGAGCCCAGACCTCAACCCAATAAAGATGCTATGGATTGACTTGAGGGCCCAACACATGAGACGTCCAAAGAATATGACGGGGGGTCAACCAGTTATTAATTCTAAGGGTTCACTTACTTTTTCCTCTGCTGTTTTGAATGTTGAATCAGGGTGTTCAATAAAGACATGAAAGATCATATTTTTTCCGTTATTATTTTTAGACACATTATGTTTGTCAATACCCTAGTTTTTGGTGTAGTTGCATCAAATACATTTGTAAGTCTCTTCTAGGGCAGCTGGGATGTTTCACACCTTATCAGCTCTGAGTCTGTGACATAGAGGTTGTCCATCGAGCTTCAAAAGGAGTTGTAAACGTACCACTGAGATCGTTGAGGCCTGACTCTAGCCTCTTTGATGTTGAAATCCAGAAACCAGCCAGGGCATGGGGGGTAGCCCATCATATCATATTTACTAGCTATTCTGCAATACAAGTTTAAGATATGATCCAGTTATGGCCCTGCCATACCCTACACCCAGATGAGCATGCTGCCACGGTGCATACAGCTGGGAAAATAAGTATTTGACTCCTCAGAATTTTTATCAGTAAGGGGATTTCTAAGTGGGTTATTGACACAAAATTTCCACCAGATGTACCCATCAAGCCAAATATTGAATTCATGTTCTCTTCATGTGTTCAATACTTATTCCCTGTGTCATTTGAGTTTATTTATTATGACTCAACTTGTATACTTAAATGTTCTGATTTCTTTGTATGAATTCAATATTTGGCTTGATGGCCTTATAAGCGGGTAAGTTTTTCTACACCTGTGTCGAGTACTTGCATGGCTACCCTTTGCTTTTGTTGGTGCGTACAATCCGTCTGACTCCCATGTTATCTTGAGACCTCGGCCCAGCTACATGCCCAAGGTGTTGCCTCCTTTTGGGCACCTGCGCAAGCCGCCACTCTAACAGACATCTGTAGGGCTGCGGGTTGGGTGATGCCTTTATATTTGCACGATTTTACAATCTTCGTGTGGAACCAGTGTCAGCCCGGGTCCTTCAGGGTAGTAACATTAGCCTGGTGGCTGACAAGGTGTCTCGCTTGCTTTAGCACCCTCTCCCCTTCTTAGGTGGGTAGAATCCTATGCCAACATGTCCTTTTGGACAATTGGGTTGGTACCTTTTCCATCATTGGCTTCTGAGACAGACTGAGCAGAGCCATTTTTATCGGTTCAGTTTTATTGTCTGATTTATTCCAGTAGTGTGATGAATATCCAGTCATTTTTCTCCACTATCTCACATAGATATTGTTCCTCAGCGGTATACCCCTCTTCAGTATCTCCATACAGGCTACAGGTGAGACCATTGTCTCCCAGTGGGTGAGGTATGGCTCCGTAGTGCCCCCCTTTTCTATTTTCTTTATTTTTGGCACATTCCCAGTATACTTAAGTACCCTGCAGCTAAGTTGATGCTATCTGCTTAAAATGCCACACTGGTGTTACTGGTGAGGGGCCTGCTCCTCCTTGGATGAGGACCCCCTTGCACTTTACTGGAAGGTTGCAATGCCATTTAGCTGGCAGTACGGCACGTTGTACCTGCCTATGCTTGCTTTATGGATGTCAAGACATGGTATACAGTTGTGGCATTTCACTAAGATACCTTATAGTGTCGCCATCGACACACTGTCAAGTGGATGACAGAAAGAGAAACATCTCTATTACGTATGTTACCATGGTTCCTTGATGGAGGGAACAAGACGTTGTGTGCTCCATGCCACAACACTGCTACACCCATTTGATTTTTAAATATGGGATAAGTTATCACAAATGGCATCTCTGTTTATATATATATATTATACAGATTTCCATTACGCTGTCTATGAAGGCTGTCCGAATGCATTTCCCAGAGCTGCCTTTATGCATCCAAAGTCATTGCCTCATTAGGCAACAAGTCAGCTGCCTAAGCTTTCGAACGCAGCCAATATATACCCTGACATTTTCTGCACTCATAGGCGGTTATCATATATGTGTCAGTATTTGTTTATAATTCATGTTTACCTGTTTCTATTATTAAATATCCATATTTTGTATTCCTTCTCCCATGTGTGGCAACATCTTATAACATGTTATCTATAATCTTTTGTTAGATAAACAATTATTATCTAACTCATTATTATCTGAAATTATTCATCTATTAACAATTTTAAGTAAATATTGCATAAATATTACGCAAAATAAATGTTCATTTATATAAAAAAAACACATATTGGTCGACCACTGATTGTTTGTGCACTTGTTGTGCAGTATTAAGAATCAGGTGTATGTAAACTTTTGAACTGGGTTATTTTTAGAAATGTTGTCATTATTTTTTGTTGCAAACATCTCAAGTGAAATAACTTGTTACAATTACAATGGTAATGACAAAAATATATTTTTTATCATTTTTCAGATTTTGCAAGGTGTATGTAAACTTATGACTTAAATTTTACTTAAACTCTTGTAAACATGTACATTTTTGTTAACTAATTCTTTACGTCATGTGATGATATAAATATAAATCGTGTGTGAACCACCACTATTTGCCTGTGCTTAAAGTAACATTCAACCTTTTCTTTATTTTAAACCAGCAATGGCCATATAAGGGCAGACCGAAGGAGAAATCATTCCTGTATGAGATAGTGGCTAATAAAAGGAATGGCATTGATGTAGACAAATGGGATTATTTTGCTCGGTAAGATGAGTTGCTGCTACCTACTATTGTTAATAGGGTTTAATCATTTACAGACATTATTTATTGTTGATCATAATGAATTAATCACACGTGTGCTCTTATGGGCAGAGACTGCTATCATCTTGGTATCCAAAACAATTTTGACTATCATCGTTTCCTCAAGTTTGCCCGAGTGTGTAAAGTGAGAGGAAGAAAGCACATTTGTACCAGGGACAAGGTAAGTTTGCAAATATTATATAAAGTATTGCAGTTTGAAATCCACAGAGTAGCATTGTGTTTTCACTTTCTGTTAAATTTAACAAATGACTTCCATCTTTTAGCCAGAATTGTAAAACAAGAAATTAATGTTATTGTGAAATTATTGAAATTGTAGTTTGAATACTTATTTCTCTTCACAGGAAGTTGGTAATCTCTATGACATGTTTCACACGCGGAACTGCCTTCATCGGCGGGCGTATCAGCATAAAGTGGGCAACATCATTGAGACAATGTTTGTATCTTTTTCAAGAACTCATAATTTACTAATACGAACAATGCGTTTATCGGTGTCATACCTTTCTGGGTCATGTAAATTATCTGTGGGTTTCTTTCAGGATCACAGAGGCCTTTGTAAAGGCTGATCCTCATATCAAGATCCAGGGCTCCTCAGGCAAGATATTTACAATCTCTTCAGCTATAAACGACATGGAGGCCTACACCCAACTTACAGGTAGTGATCACATTTCTGTGGAAACATTTCTGAAAATGCTATTGTCACACCTGAAAACTACTCGCTTTTTGGCGCAATTCGCAGATTTGAAACATTATTAGGTTATATTAGGACGTTTAAGTAGTTTTACGGGAAATTGCTTTCTACTTTGATGTTGTTTGAGGAAGGCATGCTTTGCGTAGTGAATTTTGTTGGTGAATTATAAATGTAATATTAAAGGTTTCTGTGTTTTTAGATCATATATTTGAGCAGATTCTGTACTCATCCACACCGGAACTGGCTGAGGCTCGTGCAATCTTAAACAACATTGTCTGTAGACGTTTGTACAAATGTGTGGGTCAGACCACACCAGAGACACATGTAGTTGTGTCACAGGTAGGAAATACATTTTTTTATTTGACAAAATATCCCATTTTTAAACAAAAACTTTTCTGTTTTCGCAGGTGTATAATCTGTCCCATACAGACAAATTACATTATGTTTTTTATTTTATTTATTAGAACAGCTTCAATAAATTAAATTAATATTACTTTTTCTTTACTGAAACATCATGGATGTTAAATTAAATAGAAATTATTTGTATATACCACTTTTTCTTTATTGCAACATCTTGGATCCGTAAGCATTGTTAACCAATTACCAGCCATTTAACTCTTTCCCAGCCATTGACGAGTTATCTTGTCAATTAACTCATTCACCGCCAGCCTTTTTGAGAAAAGTTGCCCATCTGCATTTTTGTGATTTTAACAAAAGTTTCACAAAATTCCTTGCAGGAAAAATTATCTTCTATAAATATATAAACATACAAATTATATCAAATTAAAAAACACGCCCTTTGCTTTCAAACAAACAATAAACAAACAAACAAACAAACAAAATGGGGAAAAAAACGTTTCATTATATATTTACTTTTTCCACTTAATTTAACCACTGAAATATGGATATTTCTCTTCAAAAATACAACATTTTGAGGAAAAAGCTTAAAAATTGCGTTTTTGTAAAGGAATTTATGTTAGATATCAGACTCAGAATGACTATCAAACATAAAGGCAGTTCAAATAAATCATTACTTCTTTTTAACTTCCGTTTTTGATAAATTCGGTTTTGGCGCCATCCAGTGGATAAAAGCGGTATTACACTTTCACTTTGAAATTCGTCCATTAAGGCATATTTATTAGTTAAATATTAACTCATAATTGACGAGATAACTCGTAAAACACTAAAGCATTCACGGATCAAAAAATCTTTCTGAATCTGATCTCTAACAAAAGTCCTTTACAAAAATGAAATTATCTTAGCTTTTTGTTCAAAATTTGGTATTTTTGGAAAAACTTTTTTTCTCAAAACATATTTGAGAGGTGGTAAAAAAATAAAGATAGGATAAACATTTTAGTTTGAAAGCAAGAGGGTCTGTTCTTTCGTTTCATATATTGTAACGTTCAGAACATTTTCAGGAAGGCATTAAACTTTTGTGAAAATCAAAAAATGCTGATGCGGGCTGGGAACTTTTTTAGAAAAACGCTGGTGGGGAAAAAGTTAATATAGGTCCTTATTTATGTCTCTCTTAGTAAATCTGATATTCTGACTTACTCCAGCAATTGTAGTAGTTGCTTTCTTGGTTTTGTAAAGTGCTGTTTTTAAATGTTTATAAATTTATGATTTCTGAATCGCATCCAACATTGTTTTCCTGCTATTTTATTTCTGTGACTGAGTGCTTAGTATTGAAACATTAATGGCCTTTTGCAGGAAAAACAGCTTGACTGGGCAAAAGAAGTGGCCAATTCCAAACCCAGTGGCTTAGATGAAAACCTAAAGGCTGAGGACTTTGTAGTCAGTGTATGTGAAAAAACCCTTTTGCTTTGTTTATTTATTACTGGATATTAGGCACATAACCTGCAGCATGTCAACTATAAATCATTAGGTCATTCAAATGGATTATGGAATGAAGGAGAAAAACCCCATCAACAACGTCCACTTCTACTGTAAAAAGGATCCCACTAAAGCCATCAAGATTCGCAAAAACCAGGTACATTTAAGTTTTAAGCATTTACTTTTTCTTAATCCTGACAAAAATTAAATTTGTTTCTTTATGCTGAAATTTATGTCAGGTGTCCAAACTCCTGCCGGAGCGATTTGCTGAGCAGCTTATCAGGGTGTACTTTAAAAAGACAGATGACAGGAGCCTGGAAGCTGCCAGAAAGTGTTTTGTCCAATGGTGCATGGACAAAAACTTCACTAAACCACAGGTAATACTTGTATATAAATGATCTGCCCTGTCTGTCATTCTTTGTCTTATCAGATACTTAAAGAAATGAATAGTCTAAATGTTAATCTAGTCAAGCATGGAGAGATAGGTAAGCAAGCACTGTAGTGGTGATACACCGTACAAAATCACATTTGCAAGTATCTTGTTTACAGAACTGCAAAATGTTGCCAGGCAGTGCCCATACTCTTGTACAACACCATTCTGGTATATTTTTCACTCTCGGTTTGCTTCAATGTTTGTATCATTCTGCAAGGTCTGTGGTAACCGTGGTATAAGTGGAATAATTGACTCTGGTTCTTTAAATTATTAGAAAATAATGCACACTGCTTTAATACTAAGAGGGTGTTAAGGATTGCAATATCTGTGATTTATGTGTATAACAAGTCAATTGCAGATGCAAGATAGCCATACAAACAATGATACAAGATACACTGCAATACATTTCTTGATAGTTTTGTCTTGTTTTCAGTAAAAATATCAAAAAAAATTTTTAATGAGCAAAACGACCAAAGAAAATAAGTCTAGTTTTTCAACAAAAAATATAAAATTTAAGTTTGATGATTTTGTGCATAAAACAAGCAAAACAAATCTACCAATGGGGTAAGCAGATTTTTCTTGAATTTAGTGTTTAAGAAAAATGTTCAAGATTTTTGTGCTTGTTTTATGCACAAAATCACTTAAATTTGATATTTTTTGTCTTGAATTTTTTTCTTGAAAATCATTGTTTGCAGTGTATACACTGCAAAAAAAAAAATTTCAAGTAAAAATTTTCTTTGTATTTTTACTGTTTTCAGTAAAAATATCTAAAATTTCTTAAATTAAGATGCTTTTTCTTGATGAGCAAAACGACCCAAGAAAATAAGTCTAGTTTTTAGACCAAAAATATCAAATTAAAGTGATTTTGTGCATAAAACAAGCAAAAAATCTGCCAATGGGGTAAGTAATTTTTTCTTGAATTTTTCTTGAATTTAGTCTTTAAGATTTTTTTTGCTCAACCCACTGACAGATTTTTTTGCTTGTTTTATGCACAAAATCACTTAAATGTAATATTTTTGGTCTAAAAACTAGACTTATTTTCTTGGGTCGTTTTGCTCATCAAGAAAAAGCATCTTAATTTAAGAATTTTTAGATATTAGTTTAGATACTGAAAACAAGACAAAAATACTAAGAATTTCTTTTTCTTGAAAATCATTTTTTGCAGTGTAGTATTTTTGTACAAATATCTAGAAATTCTTAAATGAAGATTCATTTTCTTGATGAGCAAAGTTATTTGAAAATAAGTTTTCTAAATGTTTAGACAAAAAAATCATAGTTACGTGAATTTGGGATTAAAACGAGCAAAAAATCTGCCAATACGGTATGCAAATTTTACAATTTTTTTTCTTGAATTAAGTGTTTAAGAAAAAAGGAAACTTTTTCACGATTTTTTTTTAACTCCATTCGCAATTTTTTGCTTGTTTTAAGCACAAATTCACTTAAATTCGTCTAAAAACTAGAATTATTTTCTTAGGTAAATTTGATAATCTCGATTTAGAATTTTTTGATATTTGTACTGAACACAGGACTACAATACTGTGAGAATGAATTAGCTATTCCACACACCCAACATCTCTATTTCATATATTCCAGTAAAATCAGTTGCTTTTAATCGTACATATTTCTCATTTTCTGAGTTTTCTATATGAGTAAGCAAAAATAACTTTCATATGTCCTAGCTTGCAAATAACAAGATTATGTAACTTCTCTTTTGCATATACCGAGCCCCGATGTAAATGGGTCGATTCAGGTCGACATCTGCTGCACTTCTTTATTTCTAAGTCTTCAGATGAACTTCTCGTTATGAGCTATGTTGATCAGGTCATGTCGGCCTGGCAAACCTTTTGACTTCTCTTATCCTAAGAGTAACCTAATTTTCGAGACTAAAGGGCGATTTATAGTCGTGCGTAGGTCCTACGGCGTAGCAGCGACGGCGTAGGTTCCGCGTCGGTTTTCATTTATACTTGTGCGTCGCCGTCCGCGTCGACGTGCAAACACACGCGAAACCGCTGGTTGGCAGTAATCACGCGTGTAACCACAGTAGCAGCAGAAGTCGTCACAGAAGAAGAAGCTAAGCAAGTTAACCCACAAACGAAGACGAAATAGCAACTTGTTGTGTATAATTTGAGAAGACCAGCAATGATGGAAGTAAATAAACAGCGACTTATGTTGCAGTTTGAGTTAAATCACTCCTCAACTTGGCTCATCTTTGTTTTCACCGTCTCAAACGGAAATACCTATGACGCAGTTTTTTTACCTGACGGGAGGGGTTCTGGTGGACCAATCACAGAGCTTGCGGTCCGCGTAGAGCCGACGCGCTGTTAGAAATTTTGTGAGGTGCGCGTCAGGCTACGCAGAGCTACGCACAGGCTACGGATAGCCTACGCCGTAGCTACGCCGTAGGACCTACGCACGACTATAAATCGCCCTTAAATGGCAATTTATAGTCGTGCGTAGGTCCTACGGCGTAGCAGCAACGGCGTAGGTTCCGCGTCGGTTTTCATTTATACTTGTGCGTCGCCGTCCGCGTCGACGTGCAAACACACGCGAAACCGCTGGTTGGCAGTAATCACGCGTGTAACCACAGTAGCAGCCGAACTCGTCACAGAAGAAGAAGCTAAGCAAGTTAACCCACAAACGAAGAAGAAATAGCAACTTGTTGTGTATAATTTGAGAAGACCAGCAATGATGGAAGTAAATAAACAGCGACTTATGTTGCAGTTTGAGTTAAATCACTCCTCAACTTGGCTCATCTTTGTTTTCACCGTCTCAAACGGAAATACCTATGACGCAGTTTTTTTTACCTGACGGGAGGGGTTCTGGTGGACCAATCACAGAGCTTGCGGTCCGCGTAGAGCCGATGCGCTGTTAGGAATTTTGTGAGGTGCGCGTCAGGCTACACAGAGCTACGCACAGGCTACGGATAGCCTACGTAGCTACGGCGTAGGACCTACGCACGACTATAAATAGCCCTTAATTCGAGCCTATTATAAATTGTCTATCTTGCAAAAACAATGTGACACACTGCAAAAAATGATTTTCAAGTAAAAATATTTAAAAATTCTTAAATTAAGATGCTTTGTCTCGATGAGCAAAAGGACCCAAGAAAATAAGTCTAGTTTTTAGACCAAAAATATCAAATTTAAGTGATTTTGTACATAAAACAAGCCAAAAAACCTCATCGGCAGATCTTTTTGCTTGTTTTATGCACAAAATCACTTACATTTTACAAAAATACTAAGAATTATTTTTCTTGAAAATAAATAATTTTTTGCAGTGCATAAGTCAAGAGTTATATCAACAGAGGGATGAGTATGATTTATATTAGACTACACTGCAAAATATGATTTTCAAGATAAAATTCTTAGTATTTTTGTCTTTTTTAAGACAAAAGTTTTCTTGAAATTAGTGTTTAAGAAAACTTTTCAAGATTTTTTTTGCTTACCCCATTTATGCACAAAATCACTTAAATTTGATAGTTTTGGTCTAAAAACTAGACTTATTGTCTTGGGTCATTTTGCTCATCAAGAAAAAGCATCTTCATTTAAGAATTTTTAGATATTTTTACTGAAAACAAGACAAAAATACTAAGTAAGAAAGTCATTTTTGCATGGTACGCATCCATTCCTTTGCATAGTAATGAAGAGGGGGGTGTTAGGGTTTGGGAAATTTTCCTAATTTTTAAATCCCAATGTTGACAGGTATTATTCATTATTTTCTGAATTCCCGCCTGCAATAACCTATTTTGGTAAAGTATTTCAGCTATTCAGGGTTGTTTTTTGTTATTGTTCATTTGTTCAAGAATGTGTTAAATAAAAATCTGTGTTTTAGCATATAAGAACAACCCTTATGTGCTTGCTTGTGTTCCAGGATGGAGATATAGTTGCTCCAGAGCTCACCCCCCTTAAAAGAGACTGGCACACCCATGAAAGAGACGACGAAGACAGTGAGATAGACGATGATGATAAAGATGAGTACACTGATAAAACAGATAAAACGCCCAAAAAGACTGGTCGTAACGTAAAAGTGAACCTTTTTCAAGCTTAGGGTGAAAACAATTCTCTTTGAAAACCTTTACTGGGCTTTCATAACTTTTTATGATAACTGTGCTTTTCTGAAACATGAGGAAATTAAATCCAAAGGCATTGGGTAGAAATGCTCACCAGTCTGCCGGTATTTAATGTCTATAGTAGGTCAAAGGTAAAAAAAAAAAAGAAATTGTTTTGAAAGGTTTTGTGTAATATTTAGCATTATTGATTGTACTCTTTTGCCTTTTTTTTTTTTTTAATGCAACTTGTCTGACACCGATTCTTTCCTGAATGAGTGAACTATCATGTTTATTTCTTAAATTGTTTTATTGTGTTTCAGTGATACCAGGTCACCAAAAGTTTGTACTTAAAACTTATTTTTATTATTTATTTTATTATTTTCCAACCTGACTGTTACTGTGTTTCCTAAAACGTATTTGCAAATCTTTTACAGTAAAAATTAATGTGAAAGCATCTGCCTTTAGGCCTATTATTCCAGAAATGAATTTGTTAACATCTGAAACTTTAGGAAGACAAAAAAAAACAAATGTTCTTGTATATTTGAGCTAACATTTTCAATGTTCTCAGGGATATTCTTATGACCTCTTTCAGAATTTATTCTATCTATTAAAAATGTTTTACTGTTATGTATTGTATGTGCAGCAGCTGAGCTAGATTTTTTCAGGCAAATATTTTTACAGTTTGAAATGAAACAATATCATTAATGTTTTATACACTTTTCAGGGATTTTCCACATTGATCGCAATGCATTGAAGAAAGGCATATCGGCAAGCAAATCTTGCCCTCAGCTGTTTTACACCTTTAATATAGGTGGCGCTGATGGACAATGAGCTTTACTGGTGCACACACCCAACTGAGCAGCTGATCACCCCTCAACCTTCACCATAGAGAGCTTAAAGGGACACTCCACTTTTTTTGAAAATATGCTCATTTTCCAGCTCCTGCCATTGAAAGTTACTGAGGGTGACTATTTTCGGCTGGTGCTCCTTCTGCATCCATGTTACAACAGCAAAGTCCTTGATTATTACACCAGAATGAGAGTATAGTTCCTGTGTGTTTGCCTGACAAAGGTCTCTGAGCGAAACGTTGCTGTTTTTACTTTTTTGAAATAAAGGCACTTAAACAGTGTGCAGATCTTTTTTCTGTTTTTTGATTCATTGTTTTGATCTTGCACCTGGTGTAGACTTTCTTGGATGTGCGTATCCTGATTTCTCTTCAAGTAGAGCTCCTAGCCATATCTGCCTAGAAAATCACAACTTTTAATTTTCCGTTGGTCTTAGCAAACGATGTAACTCCATAAGAGTCAAGTTTTAAATAGGAATAATATCCAAACTCTTTGGTTATTTTTTTTTGTGTGATGCTAATGGTCTAATCAGATTCTATGGATTATGCTAAGTTATGCTAAAAGTGTTAGCGCCAGACCCAGAGATCAGCTGAATGAATTCCAAAATGGTAAAAATCAACTATGTAACTCTAGGGAAGCCCACAAATTAGCATATTTTCAAAAAAAGTGGAGTGTCCCTTTAACAAAACCTATAAGCTGGAAAAATTTATCAAAAACAAAGAGAGAAATAAAATGTATTTTTCTATAAGCAGTATGAGCAGTGCAGATGAGTTTGTCATTTTATTTAAAGAAGACATGGTATTAAATGTAATACCACAGGACGTTATACAGAATGATATAAAAACTCTGTATTATCATTATACACATAAGCATGAGTTCAGATGTAAGAATGTTTTTATATTTGTGTCATATTTTAACAATAAAATGGTTTGACTTTTATGGCTGCAGTGTTTCTGGTACTTTGTTAGCATTTAAAAGTAACAAACATCTACGTTTATGTATTCCGAAAGAAGTCTGGTTATGGTGGTGTTTATAAAGTATTCAAGCAAATCATATACATTTACTTGTGTGATATTATTTTTTATGTTTCTTTGTCCATTTTAAAATGCTTTATAAAGACCACCAAACAAGATGAGGGAAACAAGCACATTTATATATTCAATGGTAAACAAATACATTTAAGGTCCCTCCTCTCCAAAAAAAAGAGGACTCCATGATCTATGGACAGAAAATGCAGGAGGTTGACCAAGTAGTAACCACAAATAAGTTGGAAATTGAGGGTAGGAGCAGGGAATCAATCACAGATAGGGTCAACTGAAGAGTTTGGACATGTTCACGATGGGGTTGCCAAACGTTATCAAAGATGGTGCAAGGTCTGTGAAGAAACTACCTAATTTCCTATACTTCATAAATTTAAAGAATATCTCTCAACGGGTATGAGATGGAGGGTGGGGGCTTTTCCAGTTTAATGTTTTGAATTAAAGGAAACAAACAAGCATTTTACTGAACATCTATATTTGAGTTGAAAATCACAATGTGTTTGTAACTTAAGGATAAATCTATATTTAATTTATACAGTAATTAAATATCATTTTATATTTGATTACGTAGTTAAATATCTGTTCCTATTTTATTCAGTTTGAGGGTATAATCTCCATTCACATGACAATATTTATTTGTGATTAAAAATGAATTGCACACTTAATAATGTTGGGTTAAAAATAACCCAACAAGTAACCCAACCATGCTTAGTTTTATCACCTTTCCATATGTGGGTTATTTTAACTGCATGAATTGGGTTAATTTTTTGTACTTAACCAGTTGAGTTAAAAGTGACCCAACAGCTGAGTTATTTTTTTAACATTTTTTCATCATTTTATTATAGCATTATTATATTTAAACAATCATTATTTAATTAATAAAAAATTATAAATGTAGATTCACATGTTTATACAACTGACGCGACACTAGTCAAGAACAACTTAAATGTAATAATTTTAAATGGCAGTGTAATGACCGACAAAAGTCACAAATTTCAAGTTAAATTTTGAACATATGGATATGTTTGTGTCATTCAAAAAGCAGAAAAATAGTAAATCAAACGAAATCCTGACAGACTAACCGAAGGTGACAAAGCTTTATTACTTTTATTAACAGTTAAACCTCATTCACACAGCACTTTGGTCCCTGAAAATTTCCGTATAATATGGAAGAGAGGCTTCATAGTAACATTCCCGTTACATACACGGAAAGCATTCTGTGTGAACAAGACGCAAAAACAATGTCATAAAGGATGTGCCGTATGAGGATTTGTTGGAAGATGTTTGTCCCTATAGATTAAAAAGGATTAAAGAAAAAACACTTGCCCCATGGTATGCTCATAACACTGCAGCCCTTACAAAGGTAGCTAGAAAAATTGAGAGTAGATGGAAGGCTAGAGCTAGAGAAATCTACTACAGACAGGCTCTAAATTAGCATCCAATCGTATTGCATCCTCACTCCTTATTTGCATGATTATTGGGAAATAATTACTGAGAATTATACAGAAATCGTTCTGTCCATGTTGAACACGATTGGTTGTCTGGTGGTGCCGAGTGCCGACGTCACACTTTCATGTGCACACGCTGGTGGCTTAATCATAAATTTAGATTAAAACATAAGTTGACAGAGAAAGTTGATAAGATTCTTCATGGTAGCAACAAAACCTGATCATATTGGTTTGGTTTTGTCAACTCAAAACTAATCCTGTAACCCTGAGTTAACCTGCTGAAAAAACCAGCATCAAACCAGCATACCAGCACCAAAACACAACATATACTGGTCTTGCTGGTATGACCAGCATGTGATGCTGGTGCTAATGCTGATTTGGTGCTGGTTTAGCTGGTGCTAATGCTGGTGCTGGTTTAGCTGGTGTTCATTATAGCAAACCAGCACCAAAACACAACATATGCTGGTCTTGCTGGTATGCTGTTTTTTTTCAGCAGGGTTTGTTTAACCATTTTCATAGTACACTGGTATTCATAGACAAGGTATGTACAGTATGAAATGTTTGACAATGAATCTTCTGGGCATCTAAAGGACAAAAGTAATTAAAAAGCAGCAGTTTTAAGCCCTCAAAGCCAGGGCCGCCTTAACCTAATGTGAGGCCCTGGGGCTGAGAGGTTTTGGAGGCCCCCCATCCCCTATATTTATAGTCTCATTTAAAAAAAGTGTAATATCTAGGTAATCTTCATCACAAAATGCATTAGTTTCTTTCAATACATACAACAGTGAGTTTTCCCTCTTTGACCCAGAACACACCATAATATCATTGATATTATATGATATTAACATATCACTGAGCCCACTTGAGCATAAACACAAGACACTTTATTTAACAACCACACACAGCAACTTGTGGTGAAAATAAAACCAAAATGTATGACAGTGTTTATAAGCTTTATGTTTATATAGTTTTTGGAATATACAAATTTGCAGAAAATTGCTCACCACAGTTTTAAAAATATAAGAAGTTAAAGTTAGTTTTAAAGTGAAAATGCACTAATGTTAACAAAAGATAAGTCTTTATAGACAGAATTTTGTTTTTTAATCAGTTATTTATTTTGTAGGCTATTGAAGATATAGTATGCATTGTATTTAGTATTTATGCATACTACGCATGTAAAACGAACACGTATGAATATGCACAAAACAGACAGGGAACTTACATGTATATAAGATCTTTAGATAAGGAGCTTATAAATATAAATGGTGCTATCAGGGGGTGATGATTTGAGATGGTCTTGTCGCGCTTTGACTTGCACATTTACCGTTACGTCGTCTTTCTAAACCAACAGATGTGTGTGCTGTGAGCTTACATCGCTTCAAACTACATCGCTCCAGCTGTGCACGCGTCACTGATATAAACGCGAGTAAACTTAAACTTTATAACAACGAACAGCATTAATATGTTTGGGAACTCCTTTCTTTATTTGGCGGCACAGTATCTTGCGCACAGTTGGAGAGACTTCTGCATGCCAGAGACTCAGCTGTACGAGCACAGAGAGAGAGAGCGAGCGTGCACGCGAAAGAGAGAGAGAGAGACCTGCACCTCAGTGCTTATTATGAAATTTCAGAAATGAATCTTTCATTTGTTGGTGGATTATTTCCCGTTTCTCTGTCACACTCAGTCTAACATGCAGGAATGCCAAGTTGACAACGCGCACTTAATTACATTACGCGAAATAGAAAAATCTGTTATGTCTGATATTTTATTTCACGGTACGTTACCACAGTCCAATCAGCAGCCATGTAACGTGCAGTTAGAATGATTGACAGATAACCTGACAAGTTACAAAACAATATGAACGTGAACTTGGGAGGCCCCTGGACTTGGGAGGCCCCTGGGCTTCAGCCCAGGTAAGCCCGTGCATTAAGGCGGCCTTGCTCAAAGCCAACACCAGGCATACTACAAATAACTAATAAAAAATATTAAATAATTTAATATAAAATAACTACTAATAAAAAATTTGTAGTTTCTACAAATTGTGTCAGAACCTTAAACAGAATAAAAAAATTCAATTATACTAAAAATAAATAATGTAACATTCATTCTTCTCCTGACTGAAAACACGACCGTTTTTGCCTGTTCTTTTCGACAGCTTTAATGATAAAAAATGTGCATAATTAAAGTTAGTTGTGTGTTGATGATCAGATGGCCCTAAATAGAATACACTTTTACTTGATGTATGCATATTTTTAAGAAAACCTTTGCTATTGTTATGCAAAATGTATGAAATCTTTGGACTGTTAATTTTTACAATGTTTTTCTCACAGTGTCGTCAGCGCTTCGAGCGCTTCTAAACGGAATCATTTTGCGAGGTAATTGGTTCAGTTCATTCAATGCTTCGTAAAGCTTCGTTCGTTTCCTCCATCACTAGAAAAAGCCTTCATTAGACATCAGACAATGCTTGACAGGTGCAGTTGGTAAAATGATGGGCGGGGCGACTCTCAGGTTTATAAATTCTACTAATAAGAGGCGTCCGCTCTGTAATTTGTACTGCTGTTGTGTGAACGTAATGGCTCTGCCGCTCGTGTTTGTTTGAACAAGGAGTGGGATCTGTTTTATCACTCTTTGACAAGCTGAACGTGTTAGCTGTGAGTTTGGCATGATGAGCAGCGGTACGCCTTACATAGGGAGTAAAATCAGTCTGATCTCTAAAGCTCAGATTCGTTATGAGGGAATATTATACACGATTGACACCGACAACTCAACTGTGGCACTGGCGAAAGGTAAGCGTGTTTATTTAAGTCACGGGGTAGAGATGACGAACCCCCATGCACATTTTTTTTGGGGGGGGAATCCAAAAGCGCTGATTTAGTAAACAATTAAGTTAGTCTGGGGTCTTGGTTATCAGTAAACGCAGTGCTTCACACTTCTGTTTTTAATTCATTTTTGTTGACGAGTATTCGGTTTAATGATCTTACCTTTAGTTTCATGACACTAGCTGGGTTTTCATCCAGACGTGAAGCGAATCTTCTCAAAATTCGCTAAGAAAGACAAACAAACAAATGCGAATGAGGTGCGTTTCCATCAAGTTGTTCGAACGAATGACGGCGGTAACCTAGTAACCAACAGTAAACCAAATAATAATTCGCTACGTCACAATTTATTTCGCAAAATGCGTTTCCATTATGCGAGCGTTTAAACCTTTTTTCGAGTCAATGGATTTTATTCATGGATGTTTTTTCAACAGATTTAATGCATATAAATTGCATTTAAAAATACTTCTCCCAAAAATAAAGTTCTGTAATATTTATTTGCAATCAAGTTGGTCCAAATCTATGAGCTATTTTGATATATTTTTTTTAAAACTAAACAGTTTTGGTACGTCATTGACACAATAGTGCACCGCAACTGTTGGGTTTCAACAAACATTCTTCAAAATATCTTTGTGTTCATCAGAACAAAGAAATGTTTAGTTTTTACACAACTTAATTGCAAGTAGATGATTTTTGGGTGCATTTAAAAAAGGTAAAATATGAAAGTCTGCCAGTCTTTTCGGACAGATTCTTTGAAGTTTTCGAAAAAATCTGTTTCGCAAACTTGAAATAAAGCATAAAAATATAGAGCAAACTACAGTATATGGTCATAAATAATTGTTTACATCTTAAACAACTACTTTTAAGGTTAATCTCTTGGTTAAATAAGGTTAAAACCTTGTGGGGCAGTTTCGCAGACAGGGTTTAGATTAAGGCCTAGTCTGAACCCATTCTCACCAAAAAGCGTACAAATGACCCGCTTTTGCGTGCATATGATACGCCAGTCCCTCCCGTTCACTTATATGGCTAATCGTTTCGTGTTATATTTATTGGTTTCTCTTTTTTTTTTTTACCATTGTCGCCTGGGTTTAGGGTTAGAACAACTTTTTGTTATATAAAAATGACATCCTAACCCAAACCCCATCTCTAACCCAAACTCCAAGCAACCATGGCTTGAATATAGACAAAAATACAGAGAAACCTGTATATTAAATAACCTGCTTAAACAAATCTGAAATCTAACCCTAAACCCAAGCAAAAATGGTTTACAAACCAGAAAACGAAGGAGAAACCAATAAATAAAACAACACAAAATTATTCGCCATATAATTGAATGGGAAGGACTGGCGTATCTCATGCACGCAAAAGCGGAATTTGGCCTATCTATTGCACGATAATCACACTGCGTGTCATTTGTACGCATCTTGGTGAGAATGGGTAGCCTAGTCCAGTGGTTCCCAAACTTTTTCAGCGTGCGGCCCCCCTTGTGTACGGTGCATTTCTTCGCGGCCCCCCAAAGAAAATTTGTGACAAAAAACTGTTCTAAAAGTCAACATTTTAATAAAAAAAAAACATTCAATTATACAAAAAAGTAGTGCTTTTGGTTAGTAGCCTAATTTTTTTTAGGTTTAATTACACAGAATTCATGATAAATTAATGTATTTCATAAAATTTCATAAAACTGGGGCCCCCCTGGCATCATCTCGCGGCCCCCCTGGGGGCCCCGGCCCCCAGTTTGAAAACCACTGGCCTAGTCCATACAGACACTGGTATTTTTGTAACCGAAGTTTTTCCTCCTGTGGTTTACCCTCTACACATGCTTTGTTTAAAAGAAATCTCTGCCTACACTAACACACAAAAACACGTGATCACGCGCTGTCAAGAGCATGCCACACCAGTAGGCAGTGACATAACCCTAATTGTAAAGCCACGTTGGCCAATCAGAAGCAAAAACCCCTGTTTTACTGTCTACATGACAACACTGCAAACGTCATTTCTGAAAAAACTAACCCTGTACATTAACATTTATATTGTTCAACTGTTGAAGTGATGATCAAATATGCTCGGAAGCATGCTGAACTCTTTCCCCATCAGCGTTTTTTTTTAAGTTGCCACCCAGTTTTAGTTTAATGCCTTGCAGAAAAATGATCTTCTTTAAATAAACATAAAATATCAAATGAAAGAACAGACCATCTGCTTTCAAACAAAAACAAACAAAAAACATTTCATCCTACCTTAATTTTTTCTCTTATCACCTCTCAAATTTTTTAGCTAAAAGCGGAGATAATTCCATTTTTGTGAAGAACTTTAGTAAGAGCTCAGAATCAGAGCCATCAAAACTTACACGCTGTGTTTTCAGTGTTTAGTGAATGCGTCAGTGTTTAAGTTGGGTAAGATCGCCACCCAGTGGATAATAGCGGATGTATGAACTTGAGTTATAAACTCCTCAGACAACGTTTTCTCTTTATCGACAAGATGACTCAACAATATTTATTGACATTTATCTGGATATCGCCATTAATTGTGCAATTGTAGACAAATTAAAAATATGATTATAGACTGTGGTGTTTATTTTCATAAATCAGTAGGCAGCAACAGTGGCGCAGTGATACTTATGTAATGCGGTCTGAACCGTGAGGTTACCGGTGTATTTTATCACGGCTTAGAACGCGTTTCAACCAATCAGAATGAAGAACCAGAACTGCCCGTTTTATAATTAAGAATAAACCATCACCAATATTTTGAATTTAGACTGCAGAACCAAGTTCAGCCTCTTGAGTTCAATGTTAGATACAGCTCCTTTAAGTTATAATGACTGTGTTGCTAAACTTGGGCTGCCTTTTTGAAGTGACACAGATGTGTATTTGACTAACGCACGTGCAAGCAGGAAAAAAGTGCATAGTCTGAAATTCTCCGACGGGTTTCAGGTCTCATTCATATGTGGAAATAAATTGGATGTAAATCGGATACATGCATTCGCCTCTGCAATGTAATTTTGTCTGCATTAGCATGTATGTAAGGCATTTTTTTAATGGTGTGCTTCTACTGATGCCATAGGTGTTTGTACAGAAAGTGTTTTTTTAACGTAACTACAGGTCTTTGATCAGTAGGGAAGTCCTTATCAATCTAAAATCATTACAAGTCAGTTGTTTGTAATGTGCATTTAAAAACACAATCATTCAAAATATTCTTTATCATAAAAATACCTAAAACAATTTGAAGAACAGCGATGGAATATGCCAATAGACATTTCCTGAGCCGTTTCTCAATACCAAGTACGCCAAACTCGGACTTGTGTCCTTCGTAGTTCGAACTTGCAAGTTCAGACTCTGAAGAACGAACTCCTGACGCGAAATGCATTCTGGGAAACTTCGCTGTCATTAGTCCACAAAAGTCTCCTCTGATGCATCCTCGATAAAATGGGCGGATCAAGAACACATCCGGGGATTTTATGTGAACTTGGGCTTGATGCAAACTTTGATTTGGAACAGTACTTGGGCCGCGACTGATGAAGTTTCACAAGTCCACAAGAACAGAAGTACAGACAAGAACGCATATTGAGAAACGGCCCTGGATTAGCGTTTGTAATGGTTCTTCTGTGGCACAAATGAAGTTTCTGCACGAGAGCGCCCTCTGGCTTTTGGATGTGGTGGCATTTCACCATAATTCATTATTATTCATTCAGAAAATGTGCATTTGCATGATTAATTGTCCCAGCCTTATTTTTGCAAGAAGTTCAAATGTGTTATTGTTGTTATTAGTGAATAAGTTGTCTATAGTGGTTGCTATAATGTTTAAATGTTATCTGTTTAACTGGCATTTTAGCATATTGTAACTTCTGCAACGTAGATTAATGTTCAAAGGGTTAAAGGTGGTACTTATGGTTCCTATCCCACAGTACGGTCTTTTGGAACTGAGGGGCGCCCTACAGATCGACCTGTGCCACCGAGGGACGAAATCTTTGAGTACATCATTTTTAGGGGAAGTGACATCAAGGATATCACAGTCTGTGAGCCTATGAAGATTCACCACAGTCTTCCTCAGGACCCTGCCATTGTTCAGGTTTATTTTTTTATATTATAAATAATCAACACACTCTGTTCTTAAAGGGCATGACTGATATTGTTTTTCTACATTAGTCGTCTGTTGGGACATCCTCTGCCCATTACCCCTCTCAGGGTGGATACAGTCCCTACAGAAGCATGCTGCCCTCATACAGTCAGCTGGCTGCCAGCTCTCTATTCAGTCAACAGTATCCAGCAGGTCTAGGCTTAGGTCAGTAAATGGTTTCATGGTTCACTTTACTGATATAATGTTCCCAAGTGTTCACTTTCAGGTTCTATTGTTGTGACCATTTATATGTCTGTCACTCTGTTCTTGGATTAGGTATGCATGGCGTTCCTGTAAGGAGAGGTCCGATGGTTGAACAGGCTGTTCAGACGGTACCTGTTGAAAAATCTGCCCCAAAGAAGAGTTTGAGTGGAGTTCCACAGCAAGGCAGAGAAGCTGGCAGGGTGCTGCGGGGCAGCAGAGGACCTCAGACCCAGAGAGGTGCTGTTTTTACTAGTAAAAAGTCGTTAGTAATGCACTTCTAAGCAAACACTTAACAGAGATCCCAGTTGCATTTTTTAAAGGTTGCTTGCTCAAGTTTGAGAACAACTATTGAAAGCCTAATTTGGAAATGATGGACTCAATGTGAAACTTGTGTCTCCAGATGGCTCTGTCACGCATCAAGGACTTTTACAAGGACAGAGTCAAGCTAATGATGAGAACAAGCCACCGTCAGCTAGGAGAAAACCAGGTATTATAGCATTTGTTTTTCTTTAGTCCTAATAATCAAGGAAGTTGTTAGGGGTTCCAGAAATGCCAGTAAATGGGGTTACCCTGTTAAGCCGACCGATCCATGTAGGGGGACGATGTGTTTGTTTACAAGTTTACCATCTATTATAATGATTAAAAGCAAGTTTTAAACTTGTCATGCGATATACACTCAACTAAAGGATTATTAGGAACACCATACTAATACTGTGTTTGACCCCCTTTCACCTTCAGAACTGCCTTAATTCTACATGGCGTTGATTCAACAAGGTGCTGAAAGCATTCTTTAGAAATGTTGGCCCATATTGATAGGATAGTATCGTGCAGTTGATGGAGATTTGTAGGATGCACATCCAGGGCACGAAGCTCCCGTTCCACCACATCCCAAAGATGCTCTATTGGGTTGAGATCTGGTGACAGTGGGGGCCATTTTAGTACAGTGAACTCATTGTCATGTTCAAGAAACCTTCTGCTGTTGAAGCCAATCCGCCTGATGGTTGTGCGTGTTGTGGCTTCACAAATGCTTTGCTGCATACCTTAGTTCAGTGGTTCTTAACGTTATTCCTGGAGGCCCACTGCCCTGCATGTTTTGTATGTCTCTCTTATCTGGCAGACTCAGTTCAGTTCATTGAGATCTCTTCTAATGAGCTGATGATTTGAATCAGGTGTGTTAAATAAGGGAGACATACAAAATGTGCAGGGCAGTGGGTCTCGAGGAATAACGTTAAGAACCACTGCCTTAGTTGTAACGAGTGGTTATTTCAGTCGAAGTTGCTCTTCTATCAGCTTGAATCAATTGGCCCATTCTCCTCTGACCTCTAGCATCAACAAGGCATTTTTGCCCACAGGACTGCTGCATACTGGATGTTTTTCCCTTTTCACACCATTCTTTGTAAACCCTAGAAATGGTTGTGCGTGAAAATCCCAGTAAATGAGCAGATTGTGAAATACTCAGACCAGCCCGTCTGGCACCAACAACCATGCCACGCTCAAAATTGCTTAAATCACCTTTCATTCCTATTCTGACATTCAGTTTGGAGTGCAGCAGATTGTCTTGACCAGGACCACACCCCTAAATGCATTGAAGCAACTGCCATGTGATTGGTTGATTAGATAATTGCATTAAGGAGAAATTGAACAGGTGTTCCTAATAATCCTTTAGGTGATTGTTATTTCAAAGGTCAAAGGGTTTAGATTTGAAATGTGTGCTGTTTCATAAAATAAATTGTATAGAAACATTATTATATTTTGTAGGACAACTGCATATCTCAACTTGTACATTCATAAGAGTGCTTTATACCTTCATTAAACTCTGTAAAAAATCTGTCATAACTCCAGATGAGCTCGCTCTGCTGTATTGTCAGTGTTATTCATTTGCAATATAACATCAGTTTCCGTTTTAGTAGACAAATGTAATGCATTTCAGAAATCTTGACATTATTCATTGTTTCCATTTTGATTTTGTAAAAGTTTTTTTTTAAACCTTTTTTAACAAAGGTTATATACTGTCATTCATTATGATGTTGATAGCAGTGTTCCCCATACATTGATTTATTTATGGCAGCCAGTATTTTATGGAAGGCTGCCATAAATAATCAATGTATGGGAAACATGCATGCGCACACGTCAGTTTTCAGAAAAGTGTTCATTTACACACACTCGTGCATATCTGCCGTCCAGAGCCCACGTATGCCAATCACCGGGGCGCTGGTGGTGACACGGACTAGTTTTTTGTGTTGGGAGGAGGAGTTGCAGTAGGTGTCCCATGACGTCAAAGTACCGCGAGAGTGATTCGAAATTAGACCTACGTGTGATTTCTCAACTCGCTCTCACGGTACTTGACATCATCCGCCTGTCAGTTCTTGCAGCGCCGAATGAAGTTGAATATGCGTAAAATTGCTGACCTCTGAGCACTCGTCTCTGCTCATCAACATAATGGAGCAGCTGTATTTGCAAATACAAACACAAGAAAAGAGGTTGCACAAACATAAATGTGATCATGGTAGTGATGGTTGTTTTCGAAGCACTGCTTCATGAGGCTTCGAAACATTTACGAATCTCTTGTTTCGAATCAGTGGTTCGTAGCGTGTTTCAAACTGGCCCAAGTCACGTGATTTTAGCAAACGAGGCTTCATTACGTCATAACTGTTTCAAAACGTTTCGAAAATCTGATGGTTCACCAC
The DNA here is from genome assembly GCF_030506205.2 of Paramisgurnus dabryanus. Lineage (NCBI taxonomy): Eukaryota > Metazoa > Chordata > Actinopteri > Cypriniformes > Cobitidae > Paramisgurnus > Paramisgurnus dabryanus. The sequence goes on from NC_133357.1 coordinate 26,263,029, forward strand.
TAGGGGGAGTTTATCACAAATGACCAGTGTAGGTGAACTCTGGTCAGTTTTATTATAAAAGTCCATAAAATATTCATCCTTCTGACTAATAACACTACCATTTTGTCTACTTTGTCATACTTTTGTTTATAGACAGATTTAATGACAAAAATTTGCATAATTAAAAGGGTAATTGGTTTTAAGGATTTGTTTGCCCTAAATAAAACTAACACATAATACACTTTTAATTATGTTTAATTACATATTTTAATCAAAATCTTGCTATTTTGTAAAAAAAATTTAAAATGTTTGGACATATCTGCTTTTACACTATTTTGACCAGCAGGGGACGCCAGCGTGTGTGGTTTCGAACTGCTTCGAAAAACTGAATCAATTTTCGAAGCAATTGGCTCAATTGATTCGAAGCTTCGAAAAGCTTTGTTTCTCCCATCACTAGATCATGGAAGCGTTCAGAGTAGCAGTCACATGTAAACATAGGTCGCACTTTTGACGTAGGTGCGAGCTCTGGCGCATACTGTGACGTTGGCCGCCTAAACATCCGTTTGTCTCAGTTTACATGCAAGCGTGTAAACGAAGTTTTTCAAAATATCAGAGTTTTTAGAAAGAATCTGTTTGAGAGGCGAAATCTATGTCTACATGTAAACGAGAGGTGCAAACGAAGGTAAATGTCTCCGTTTTTCAAAATAACCATGTACGTTTAAATGTAGCCTTAGTGTCTGGACCTTTTCTCTGTAAACCAGCTCCTTATCACCGGTTACGAGTCCCACTATGGTTGTGTAGTTTGCAAATTCAATGAGATTTGGAATTGTTAGGGTGTGCAATCAATAGGGGTTTTTAGTCAGTTATAACAGAAAACCAGGGGCTCGAAGTTCATAATTTTTTGGCAGTATAGGTTCCAGACAGTGAAAATGAGTAAATCCTTTGTAATATTCTGTCTACATTTTGCTGTGTGTCTTACAGGAACTCGAAGATCCAGGAACCGCGGTCGTGGTCAAATCCTTTTAAGCAATGCAAAACCCAGCACCCTTCAGTTTGAAGCTGACTTTGATTTTGAAACTGCAAATGCGCAGTTCAACAAAGATGACCTAGAGAAAGAGATTCAAGACAAGCTTAATGTTCTCGGTATGTCTCACGGAAGATTGGCCTGTCTCTGCATGCAGTAATTTAAAAGCGTTTTCTTTGTTCTTGTGTTATGTGTGTTTCTCCTCCTTTATGTATGGCACACAAGAAACCCCAGAAGAGGGAAATAAGGATCAGGAGAAGCTTGACCCTGAGAGCAGTATGGAAGAGGATCCCTTTGGGCCCAAGTGTTTCTACAATAAAGCAAAATGCTTCTTTGATAACATCTCCTCAGAACTCAAGTCAAGGTATGACAAGTTATGATGTTAAAATGGTAGTGTTTTCTGTAAATGAGTAGATTTCTTCTCCAGACGCACCACATGGGCTGAGGAGCGAAAACTTAATGTGGAGACCTTTGGTGTACCCGGTCGGTATCTGAGAGGCCGTGGCTTTCGGGGTAGTTATAGAGGAAGACGAGGCAGAGGGCAACGTTCTTTGCCACAAAGAGTAGGAAGTGGACGGCTGTGAGAACAGACGTGTAAGTGAATGCTGCCGTAGGAGCCAGTATATTTTTATGTATCTTGTAAACCACCATGCTCTTCTATGCTGGCACATTCTAAAATATAAAACAAACATTGAGTCACAGTACTGAAATTGACTTAATAAGCCACAGTTTACATGGGATTAAGAGATTTGTCCGGTTTCTCGCAAGCAGTGACGTCACCGCCTATACTGCCATCCAAAGCGCAGTAACTACACGCTTTGTCGAAATTGAGTTAAGGCTTAAAATGAGCTTTATGACATCTGTTCTTTCTTGTGACAAAGTCTTCTGGTTAAATTTTGTCCCGTTTCAGAGAAACGAGCGTGTCAAAATTGCAGTAACTACAAAATCCATGCTAATACCAAGGCAAACCGCAGTAAGTGGTTTTACTGCGTTCTGGCTTTGTTTCCCCGGCTTTGATACCGCAGATACTGCGGTTTGCCCTGATCATAACACACAACAACAAACAAACCATGGCACAATCCCACGGCCAAATGATGGTTGAACTCGCGTTAAAACGCAAATAAACAAATACGGGTAAGGAAGATGGCAAAATAATAACTCGTACTAAGGCAAATTACAGCTTTATAAGTAGTTAACATTGACAAGCCAGCTGCTAGCAAGTTTTGAGCTACCTGTGCTCATCCATTTGAAGGCAATATCCTCCGACAATGATATAATCCGATTCAGTCGCATTGGTGTTTGTTGATTCGAACATCTCTCCACTTTTTAGGCAGCTAATCCAATTGTATTGACGGGTACAAACTGCCTTTTTAGCGATGAAAAACATCCACAGGTTGAGAATCAGGAAAACCACAAGTTTTTTTCCAGACTTTCAGTTGGTGGCGGCACAGACGCAACGCGCATGTCTGCATATATGCTTAAATGCAACTTGAATGAGGCTCAGCAGAGCGTGTCGATTGACGCCACGGGTGTTTGTACAGAAACTGTCATGCGAGACACCGGTAGTGATAAACGCAATGTGCAAACATCTATTTGTGGTGGTCAATTTTGTGGCGGACTGAGAAATGAATGTATGGGGATGTACAACAACGCTCACACTTGTATGATGTCACAGCAGTAGCCAGCGCAAATATATCGACACGCCTAGAATCCCTCCCACTCCAATGTGTTACTAAACTCGATGGAAAAGCTAACAAAGGCAAAGTAAGGTGATCCAAACCAAACCGTGGGGTACTATGCAATGGAAAAGCACAATTTGTGATTACTTGAGACAAGCGCATGTGAACAAACCTGCGAGGAAAGCCGGTTAAGGTTTGATACTCGGGGTAATAAGCAAAAACGGATCGGCACAGGTAGTTTTTTGCTCATGCGGTTTATGGGCTTTTTCTTTTAAAAGTTTTACGCGTTTACATGACCCTACCTATCTTTTTTTTTTTTATCTAATCTGCGTAAGACTCCTTAAATCCTTGCACTAATCTACATTTTGGATTAAAAGTAAATTAACAGCATTGTGACAGCCCTAGTAGGTGGCAAACCAAGTGTGTCACCTACTAGGGCTGTCACAACAATTAAATCATCTCTTTGCGATTGTTTTACCCCATCCCGATGATTTCAGATCACCGCAATGTTTACACATCTCTCTTAAAAACACAAGGAGCTGCAGCACCTGTTTAAATGAGAGCGTATCAGATTTCTGTTGTGTGTATTAGTCTTTACTGCCAGGTAAACCTTGCAAAAGATTTCATTTAAATAAACAATATGTGAGAATTATTTCATAAAGAAAAAGTGGATGAGAATTAAATGTCAGAGCAATAAAATGGGCTATAAATCATCATAATCGTCACAATTTATTTGTTAATTAACGGTCAATCAAATTTCAGAATCTGCCACCTACAGAATGTCAATTTTGTTTGCAATTGTTGTTTTACTGAAGTGAATAACTATTCTTTTAATTCCTTGTTCTTCCAGATACATGTTGCCTCATCAGACTGAATTGGAAGTGAGGTGGTGTTTTGTAAAAAAATGTTTTGATTTTTCTATGCCTAAAATCTTCAGTGGCAATACTTATGTTAATCCCACGGCAAAAGGCAGTTTTTTTGTGTACGAACCCAGAGATTGCCCTTTAAAATGCAAGTGCACTTTACAATCTTTGTGATTTTTAATTTGAATTAAAATGACACTTATTTGCGCATATGGGGTTATTTGACTAAGGAATTATTCAGACTTACTGTGTTAGTCTATGCCATGTGGTCCCTTGTTTTTTTTTTTTTTTGTATGTGTAAAGTGTGGGATCTTGTACTTAAAAAATTGAAGTTAATAAACACAATAACTTACTGTTTCTTGCTTGTGTTTTTCACAAAGCTGTAAATTTAAAGGAATCGTCTACTCATTTTCAATATTAAACTATGTTATTACCTTAACTAAGAAGAGTTGATACATCCCTCTATCATCTTAGTGCGTGCACGTAAGCGCTGGAGCGCGCTGCGACACTTCGATAGCATTTAGCTTAGCCCCATTCGTTCAATGGTACCAAACAGAGATAAAATTAGAAGTGACCAAACACATCAACGTTTTTCCTATTTAAGACGAGTAGTTATACGAGCAAGTTTGGTGGTACAAAATAAAACGTAGCGCTTTTCTAAGCGGATTTAATAGAGGAACTATATTGTATGGCGGAACAGCACTTTTGGGAGTTCTTCAACTCGCCTGAAAAATCCGCTCCCCTTCTCCCTCTCATAATGGGAGAGGAAGGGTGTTACTGCACCGAGTTGAAGTACTCCCAAAAGTGCTCTTCCGTGAAGTGAGTACCGCAGTAATGAGGGATGGCTTGTTTTGAATTTCTTGCAGTTTTGTTTACCTTGGGCTCAACCACCACCCCATTTTTATTTTTTTAAAGCCTTTGTATTCGAAAGTTTATACAATTTAAGGTATTTTGCTTTTTAAATAAGTCCCTTAAAATTGCTTAAAGCCAAACTCCAAAATATGCCCATTTTCAGCAGAATCTTGCTTAAAACTGTGACGTCTCACTTTGTGACGCACATTCTACTTCAAAGGTTGTGTGCGCGCAAAAAAAATGGTGGGTTATTTTGAATCTTTGGGTAAAACCAACCCAATCAGTTTAACCTTTGCTGAGATATTTCAACCCAAGATGCTGTGTTTTAACTCTGGGTTAATTTAACCCAAAACTTGGGTTCATTCTTTTCTGACCCAACGCTGGGTTGAAAATAATTTTTAGAAAAGATTTGCCTTACCCCATAGGTGGGGTTAATTGTAACAAACAGAGGGTTTGTTGGTAGATAGATGAGGTCTGCGATGAGCAGCAGAGAATTCTGATATATCAGGGGACCATGAAAGACACTGATGCAGTTCAAACATAGACCAAAATTTATTAGACAGACTTCACATTACATAGGGTACAGCAAGGAAATACTAGTCACCTGTTAGACAATGGGTTCTGTCTGGCACAATCAGGTGGTCTACACATTGTTTTGTCTCAACAGATTTGCTCAATCGCTTGATCAATAACTCTGCAGGCCTGCACTTCTCTTAGACAGTTTTATGGTTCACCTACATTGAGGAAGTGATGCTTAAAAGATAAGTAGGGCTGGAAATCTATCCTTAACATGCCCTTCTTAACCCAACCACAGTTAACCCTACATCGAGAGTTGGAGGATATTTCGAAATGCCTCTCCAACATAGCAAATGCAAGATCATCAATCATAAAAGGGAACCTTGACTTAACAGTCCATAAAAGTAAACAATGTTAAGAGGATAGAACCAAAACATGCACCTAAGACTTAGTATTTGATATGCATTGTATACTTTTGTTACTCTAGTAACAGGATAAGCTTTCCATAACAGGATTTACCAATAAGGAAAAAGGATTATTATAGCCATAGAAACATAAATGTAAAGCAAAAACAGAATATACGTGAGGAAGATTGGGTTTGACTATAGCTTAACCAATGGGGGTGTGGAGGAACATATTTTGCATTCTGACACTATTATAATTTATTTTTTTATTATTACTATTACATTTGCAGGAATGAATGTAAAGACCCAGATGATTCAACATGGGGAATAGACCGTGATGACAGCACTTCTTATGAGGACTATGTCCCCTTTAACAAGAATCATGTCGTTTTGGCTTAATAAAAGCAGACATGTTATGTAAAACATATAAATCCTAGGTATCTGTTTTACACCACAATTATGGCAACATCAGTTGAATGCCTGACTGTGACTGACTGTTTTTTTACCCCAAGGCCCACTTATTGTCATTACATCTAACTAGTTGGGAAATGTGACCAAGTAAGACCAAGGTCTCTGTGCAATACAATAAGTTCCAATACAAAAGCATGTGATTTCAGCTTTAATTGAGCATTGGAAAGTAACAAAATGCACAACACCCTGGGAAATGTGTTTTGCAAGTAAAGTGATCATTTCTATGAAAGGCATAAACAGAACAAACATCAGTGCAAAACAACGGGTTTCATGCAATTTTATTTGATATCTTTTATTAGCATATTTGTAAGAAAAGTAAACATTCTTGAGGGAAACCTGTTTCCTAATGGCTGTAAACAAAGACACGTTAAAACAAGTTCAAAGTCCATACAAGATAAACATTCAAATAATTAATTAGTACCCAAAATGTTTTACTCCAAAACATCAAAGCAATAAACCTTACATTTCACCTTAAAGGCACGACTTTTATTGTAGTCATAAGTAAAGTTTGTTTTTCCGTCAAAAGAAGAACTTAATTTAGTTATGACTCAATGCGTAAATGGTAACGCAACAAGAAGTGTATGAAGTGTCTTGCGGTAAAACTGCCGACCAATCCAAATGCAGTGGGAGAAGATCTCTGGATCTGAATCCAACCCCGCCCCCTGGATGTCGTGTTCTGCAGTGAGGCGCTACTGAAAGAAGCTGTGCTCGGCACCTTCATCCTAAGATCTAAAAAAAACCACTGCCAACAGGATGAAACCCACAACTTTGCAACCTCTCATTAAGAGACTGAGGTTGAGAGGGCTGACAGTGACAAGTGTCTATGCTACATTTGTCCCAAAATCTGACCTTAATGTAAAAACACAGTTGCATTTTTGGTCCAGAAGCAGCTTTATATTTTCAGACTGCTATGAAGGTAAGATTGTCCTTTGACCCAGACTTCCAATAGCATTCCCACAAATGGGATCACTGTCACTTGGGAGCACAACTTAAGCAGAATTGCTCTTCAATAATGGTTTTTAAATACAATTGAGAGGGTCACTGGATGTGATCTCGTCGATACTCTTGCATCAAAGAAAGTATGAACCATCATTTCAGCCAGTTTTTGACACATTTTATGCCCTCACAAACCCAACCATCATGTCAAACCATCAAAATGACTGGTCTCAAAACTCAAATCCCCCCAAAAACACTTGATTAATGCTCAAAAACACAAAGTGCGACTCCTGAAAAAATCTTCTCAAAAACCATCTAAAATTACTGTATTTTACCAGAAATGTGCATAAAATCATGTATCTGACTCAAGTAAAAGTACACAATTCTAATGTAATTAGGTATGTACAATGATCCAGCAAACAAAATAATATGGACATTGACACAATTCTTATGAATCTTATTTTTACAGTTAGTAATGTATTATTAACATCCCATTAATTCCTATTCTATGTCGTCTATTTGAATGTAATGTCATAATATGTTAATATTTAGTATTTATTATCATTTGCATTTTTTGATGTGGCATGTGTCATGATTTTAATGATTTCATTTAATTGTTGTCTATTTAGAATGATTGTCTTTGCCAAATTTTCTTATTAATTTATTTAATATTGAAGTAGTTATTTAACATCCATATTTCATTTGAGTAGTGATTTGTTATATTTGCTTAATAATTAATATATATATTTTGACGTATATTTTTAACTTGATGTGATTTTAATACACAAATGTATTATTGTATGACACCCCATGTAATAATAAAGTGAAAATAAAAGTCTATATCTGATGCATTGCAGTTCTGTTTTTAATCTGTTAAACCTTAAAAAAGTCCTGAAAATTAAAAAGTGCATAAATAACCCTCCTGACTGCTGATAAATTTAAGGTTCTTTATAGCACCACTGCTGAGGTTCTATATAGAACCATGTTCTGCTATTGTTACAAGCTGAAGAACCCTAATTTGGTACTATTTAGAACCATTTTTTCTGTGTACTGTGTACCAGTTGTCTTACTGCAGTTTGTTGTATTTGTCTTTTAAAGCAGCAGACTGAGGAGGTTGTTCATCAGCATTAAATACTCCAGAAAACACACACAGACAACAGCTGCTGAAACCTTTCAACAACAAATACATTTTAACTTATAAATGTAAAGTCAATACAGAATGGCAATTCTTTTATATTATTATTTTATATTAACCTTTAACTTTTTTTAATAAAATAGTGTGTTTAATTAGCATGTTTTGGGGCAGCACAGTAGCTCAGTGGGTAGCACTGTTGCCTCACAGGAAGAAGGTCCCTGTGTCACAGTGGGTTTACTCTGGTTTCCTCCCACAGGCCAAAAACATGCAAAATGGAGATGCCAAATTGTCCCTCCCAAAACCTGTGCATAGATTAACTTGTGTATGGATTAAATGGGTCTCGCTATGACTGTAGCCATTTCCTTTTTGGGTACGCTAAATGGCGGTGCTGGCTAAGAGGTCAATGTTTCCTTTCAATGTTATAATCTCATAAAACAAGGAGTTGTTTATCCAGAACTGCATTAATATGATCACAAATATTACACACATTTACATCCAGGTAAAATTTAAAGAAAAACAATTATAGACTGGCTTTAAGGTCGTTTTTTTACTCAATTAAATGTACACAACACATCTTGAGATTCCGAGTGACTTATAAATGTACATTTACAAAATGGCCTAAAATATATGAACACAAATGTACAGTTACGTATATTCTTTGAGAACAAAAATCAACTGCACTGCAGGAGATAAAAATCTAAAATGTTAAGCTTAACTAGTGCTTTCCATTTTAATGTCCTGCTCAGATTAAGTTCCAACAAACTCCAAAACATTTTCTGAACAGCCAAAAGTTATAACTCAAGTTGTATATATAAAAAAAGTCAGTTTCCAAAACAAGGTTTATGACTGATTACAAGTTCTATCAATTCTTTCACTTGTGCACAATATTCATTTCTAAACTTACAAGTCTCTCTCTGTCTCTCTGTTGTTATGACTAATCTTTCCAAAATGTGGCCTTTTTCTAGCCCTTCTTCTAATGCTATTTCTTTCTCTTGCCCCTCTATAACTACAGGGCTGGACACTTTGTTGCCCCCTTCTACCTTCATAACCTATTCTTTGTTCTTCCCCATTGAGACTTTCTGAGTGATCACTTTGCTGAGGTTTAATACTGTGACCAATGCTTGGCCTCTCCCCATGAACCCAGGGTCCAGTAATGTCATTTGTAATTGGATGTTGTCTCATGGAAGACCTGTCGCATTCACTGTGCAAGTTAGGCCTCTGTAGCCGGGGAGTGTTTGGCCTAATTCGGCATCCTAGCGGAGTAGGGAGTAACGGACCCGATAGCCGTAAAGGGCGAATATTTGTCTGTCCGGGAGCTCGCTCAAAGTGCAGCAGAGGTTGCCACAAACTCTGAATCTCACAAGTATTTTGATGTTCTGGCTTATTAAATTGGCAAAGTGTGGTGACTGAATTGCTGGGAAAACCAGATGATTGCAATTCATGATGTTCCTCAAAACTATCACGGTTTTGAGGTGAACGCCTTCTCTGACCACGATAATTAGGAGATGGTTCTTTTTGGCCCATAAACTGTTGTGGTGAGTCAAAGCGAGGTCCCCTCATTTGTGCCCTCATATCATGACCCCTTGCAAAATGTGTCTCTACATTTCCCCTATTTTGTCCTCTTAATCCTGATCGGTGAGGTCCTCTTGATTGACCTCTGATTTCTGGATGTCCATGGCCTTCAAACAGGCTATGTGATTCCTCACAAGTTGGCTTCTGAGAGTGTTTTGGCAAACATGTCTGGGTCCTGGAGTCTTCTGCATCCTCTCCAGATGGTTGGTCATGCTGAGGAACATGCCCTCTTGACCTTTTAGGATGCTTATGTGAAAAACCTCTGTAATCATGATGTCCTTCATTAAACTGTTCAAATGTTGCATAAACTTTTGTATTATTAAGATGTGGCCTATTGGATTCCCTGTTGTCAAACGGTTCATTGTTAAACTGTCTAGGCACGGCAAAGCGTTTGGGGGAATTACAGTGTGACAGCTGTGCATCTCTGTTGTTAAACTGCCCTTCAGATGGCTCTTCGAGAGTCATGGGGCCTGTGACGCCATGCCTTATCTGACCTGAACTGCTGTGACTGTCCAAGCCATGCTGAAACGGACCGGACCGTGAAGACTGAATGGATTGAGAGGGTACAGAAGTACTCGTGTTGGAGTTCTTGGGCTGACCAAATTTTCCCATGGACAGAGGCTCTCTTGAAGGTTTGCTTTTATCAAAACATAAAGTGTTTAATGCCTGAGGTTGAAAATGCTCTTGAGGATGAAGAATTCTGAAATTGTCCCTATCTCCAGGACCTAAGAGTGACCCTCTTTGCTGAAACTGAGAAGACTCATCTCCCTGAAATCTTTGTCCCTTAACGTAAGGTTGACCTTTATTCTGTTGGAAACTAAAGATTTCTGGTTCTTGAACATTGCATTCCTGTGACTGGGGTGGCCTGGATTGTTTACTTCCTTGATGTACAAGATTTGTCCTCTCCGGTGTTAATATTTTTCTTCTAATGTGATTAGGATACATTTGCTTTTCAGACTTGTCAAGCTCACAAGTAGTAAATCCTTCCTGCTTGTCAGACAATTTTAACTGTTTGCTGCGGTCTGCCTCGTGAAATGAAAACTCTCGTCTTTTTTTCCGAGTTAGTTCTTCTGAGTTAGATTCATTTTTGCACTTCAACTGGCTGTTGTTGGAATGTGGAAAGTCTCTATGTTGTGACTGGAAAGATCTTTGTGGGCAATCCCCTAAACTGGATAAATTGTTTTTCTTTTGCATTGATGGTGGACCTCGCTCTTGATTCATATGGTTTGAATCAGAAAAACGAGCTGTTTGGTTACAAGGTGGCTGTCTAGATGGTGCTTCCATTTCAATGTATTGACTCGCTGAATCCAGGTGAGGAACATCTATCTGTATTTGAGGTGGTGCAGTGTTGTTTAAAGGCTGGGCAGTTTTTACATTCTGCATAAAGGGTGATGACAGTGACGCTCCTTGTTCAGAGGAGCAGTCAATTTTGCTGAGGGGCAAATTATTTATCTTCATTTCAGAATGACTAGAAAACAACTGATTTCTCCCAAATGCATTATCATTTTGAGAATCGTCCCCAAGGATTTGGCATGTGGCAGGGGTCTGGCTGCTTCCTTTCTGGTGCTTTGGATTTGAAAAGTCACATTGCTGACCTTCTACAACTTGTTTCTTCCTAAAACAAACAGTCTCGTCAAGCATTTCATTGCTGCCTGGACCCTGCACACAATCATGCCCTGAAGGTCCGGAATAATGCACTGATGGTCTGGGTTGTTGCTGGTCAGTTCTTTGTGACTGGTCATTGTCATCCCGAGAAGTACGCTCTCTCCGGCTTGAGTGTGATCTTGTGGAATGTTCACTTCTCCTCTTATACGGAGAGTCTCTGTGATGATGACGACTTGTTCTCGATGATGTTGACCTTTTTCTGTCACTGCGACTTTGCCTAGACAGATGCTTTGAAGAGCGTCTACTCATGTGGTCTTTGTCTAGATCATCCTTTAGGTCTTTACTTTTATGTGGCGCTCTTGAGGACGCTCTATCGCGGTGGTGGGACCTGCGTTCATGACTTGACCTCTTCTCTGATGATCTTCTGTCTCTTGTTCTGCTAGAATACTCTGAGCGGGAACCTGTAGTGTTCTGCAAATGTTCAGTTTTACGGTCTGGTGACCCTTCATTTGCTAATGTTTTGTCATATTCCAAATTCTCCTTTTTGCTGGTTGCAGATGTGTCTAAGACTTCAGTCTGGTTCTCTTCTGTGTTTAATAATGGCTGTGCTGCAATTTTGACTTCAGAAGCATCCTCGACATCTTTGCTTGTTTCTTGACAGATCCATGGATCCCTAAAGCTATTAATTGTCGTAGGATAGGGCAGGTTTTCCATTTCGCCATCTTCATCTCTGCCAAAATTTGGAGGTGGTGACATCAGAGCATGAGAAACAGAGAAATGGGCCATAGACACACCAATCGCTTCTTTCTGTAGACGAAGCGTTTCGGTCTGTTCCTCGAGCTGCCTTTTCTGTTCCTCAATTTGCCTATTTAACTCTTCAAGAATTTTCTGCTGCTCAGACAGATTTGTATCTGAAGTGCTTGCCTGTTCACAGATGGTGAACGTATTGTGAGTTAGGACATTACCTGTAAGGTAACTTTGCATTTCTTCAAACACAGTCTCATCCTCTGGATCATAGGCTACATCGCTGTTCGCTATCAAGTTGTCTTGTGTATTTGTAGCTTTTGATGCTTTGGGTAGATTATTTTTGGCACTACCACCTTTGTCAACTGCATTGTACTCCTCCTCTGGGTCATATGGTCTATCATCATCATCAGCAGCAGCCAATGTAGTTGGAACGTTACAATCCAGAACATCATATGGAAGAGCTGGATCATACTCCTCAGGATCGTAAGGCCTATCATCACTTAACTCCACTGAGTTTACTGCTTCTTTACACGTCTGTTGAAAGTGTTGAACCTTATCTGTTGAGAGGCTCATTTCACACTCTTTGACAGCAGGGTTTTGTGTTCTTTGACCAAATAATGTGCTCAGTATCGTCTGAAGTGGGGTGGAACCGGTGGCGTCTCTGGGTGGGTCAGCACTGATGGGTTTTTGGAGAGATGCACTAGAGTGAGTAGATGGGCCAGACTGAGAAATGGAGGAGTACAACGGACCTGGTGACACAAACAAAGATGAAGGTCCACGAAGGTTTGGCAAGGTTTTGGCAAGGGCATCGGGATCACAAGTCGTAGTGTTATGTTGTCCAATGTCAACTTTTAGAGCCTTCAACGAGGTAGGATTATTTGCTTCCTTACTATCCGAACGGATCAACACCCTGGATTTCTTCTCACCAACCTCCTGTAGGAATGCCTCAAGACGCTTTGGTTTCTGACAGACCACCAACCCTATTAAAAGATTGGGGTGATTCTGTTCAAGCCCTAACAGAAGTGGAAACAAATGTTAACTATCTTAATCTTTATCACCTTCTCATGTGATGTAAACAGATTATTAATTATTTACCTGGTCCCTCTATAGGCAGAAACGCAGCAGGGATGGACTGTTTTGCACACAGAGGAATGAGGTAAAGATCTTTAATGCGTTTACAAATGTTAGAAACGACACCAAATCTCCTTCGACTGTTGAAATAGGAGAACAGAGAAACATATGCAACCTCTTCTTCTTCAGATGATGGATGGAAGCGAATCAATGACATCTCCTGTATTGAAAATAAACACAATAAATTCCATTAAGGACATTACTTGTACTTGACCATGTGTAAGGTGTATAAGGACACTTATGCATTAAAGTTTCACAACATAACTTTGGCTTATCCATCAATATCTGTGGTCGAACCATAAAATGACTTCACGTGTTCTGTGCTGATGTTGCTGTCCTGCGTGGATAAATTTGCTGATTGGAGGCACACAAATGATACCTTTGTGACAGCAGAGCATATCTGATGAGCGAAAATGCAGCAATTCCCCCATGAGTTCTTAACTCTTTCACTGCCATTGACGAGATATCTCGTCAATTAAGAGAAAACGCTTCCCCGCCAATGACGAGATTTTCCGTCTTTCCGCAATACCGCTATTATCCACCAGGTGGCGCCCTTCCGCAAATTTTTAAACCCGGAAGTATTGCCCGATGGCAAGCGGCTGCATGTCCGTGTCTGTTTTAAAGATCGCTCTGAATGGGATCTCTATGAAAAGTCCGTCACAAAAATTGAATTATCTCTGCTTTTTGCTCAAAATGTGGTGTTTTTGCAGAAACCTACCCATATTCAAAAGCTGATTACAAAAGAACCACTGAAGGTAGGATGAAACGTTTTTTTTTTTGTTTGAAAGCAGAGGGTCTGTTCTTTCATTTGGTATATTGTATGTTTATATATTTAAAGAAGAACATTTTCTGGAAGGCATTATACTTTGGTGAAAATCATGAAAAACGCTGGCGGGCAACTTTTTTAAAAACGCTGGCGGTGAAAGAGTTAAGGATGTCAAGAGCCTGAAACATCGGTAGTATTTCAAAGGGGACTGTAGAGCCTTATTCTGTGTCCATGCTTTACATTCCACATTAGCTCAGACCTGATGGCTTACAACTCTGATGTGTAATGTTGTGACCACTGGTGGCTTGTGACTGCTCATCCGAGGGGTGCAAATTTAAAATCTGTATTCGGAGTGTCATGTGTGTTTCTTGCGTTTTCAAAACATGTGTTTGTTGCGTCATGTGAACCATGTTCATCACGTGTTTTGTCATAATAAGTGCCTGCTGCACACGCGTCAAAACCGTTTATGATAAAAGAGACGGTCACGTTCACAAAATACACGCAAGACACTCACTTAACAGTAAACTCTGATTACGCATGAGATTATGCGAGAATCTGGCAAACGCGAGCGTCTCTTTTATCATAAACCTTTTAGACGCATCTGCAGCAGGCACTCATTTTGACAAGACACGTGGTGCACATAGGTTCACTTGGCGCACAGAACACATATTTTGAAATTACGAACCACACACATGATGGGCTACATACATGCTGTGACGAACTTCGCATCACGCGACCTCGGAAAAAGAAGTCACTGGCAGCCACTGGTTGAAATTAAGAACCACTTTTATATTGGCAGTGTCATTATTAACATTATTATGACTGTGACTTTGGGTAAATATTGTTCTCAACCTAATGATTGTTATATATGCTCCACGTTTGATGACTTTATGTAAAACTAAACCCATTACTAGTCAATGGCCTTGTCAAAATACCAATCTCTCTGTGTTTGTGTGTCTGCCCTGCTGTAATGTTTGTCTCTGCACTGTTGTGCTTTATTACGAGCCACAGATAGCTCGACTCCCCAACACCATTCGTCCATGTGATTTAATAGCTAAGATATCACAACAGGTCATAATATATGCAGGTCATTAATATAATATATACAGGTCATTCATTTTGTAGATTACCATCTGGTTAAGACAAAAGCACAGTTTTGGACTTACCTTGGCCTCAGATGTCTTTATCAGCTCAACATATTCCCACACTGTTTGTGGCAATATCCTGCCACCAATTAGGATAGTATCTGGTAGGTCCTAAAAACAAACATAGATACATGTAATAAACACTGTACTGATGATTTAATGGTAATACTTAATGTTACATAGGCTTAACCACAACTACATTGGTTAACTAAAAATTAAAACATTTTGTGTGTCTGTTATCATAAGATGAACTAACAAAACTAACGTAAAACAAAAACAAACTAACCATGAACAAACAATAAACAACTGTATTTAGGGGTGTGCCGGTTTCAGAATTGTTATGACGTGAGTCAAATGTGACGGTTCGTCACATAACCGTCGGTGGGGGGCGTTTTGCTCGTTTAAATGCTCGTGGATGGACGGGAAAGTGTCATTTTACCATAAAATCATGAATGTGATGCCGTGTGTTTTAAACAGTAATAACTTTGAACAATTTAACAGAAATCAATGAAATATTAAAAAAACACACTGTTGCCAGAAGACTGCGCTGTCACTCTCTGCCCAGCATAAATTAATCCTCTATCTATCATCTATTTTAATAATCTACAGAGAAACAGATTTGTGCATTGGGCTTTTTATGTCTGTAATTGTGTCTACATCTGTCATTACACGGACCAGAACAGCACGAAAACAATGTGGATTAAAAGCGTATTGAAGAGGTTTTGCTCATAAATGCAGGTAATAGAAAGTAATGTGAACTTGAGATTGTTATTAAACGCAGCCGGTGTAAAAGTACAATGGCCACGCGCAGCAAACGCTCTCCGCAGACGCGCTGCACAGTGCTCACCCGGCGTTTGAATAAACTAGACACTGATTAGCTACTTGCTCTACGTTTCTTTAAAATTAACAGCAAGACAACTAGCAGTGAATGTGCGTTCAGGAGAGTTAGTAGATTAGCATGGGAGGATTTGATCTTGAAAAGCGGAGTGAACGCCTTTCCGCGGTTAAAACAACATTCCTTCTCATGGTCATTCATGTTTATTTGATGCTATAAATTAACTAGAAGGAAGAGATGATTTGAAAGGCGAGACTTTGTTTAATATGTTTAATCCCAAAAGTAACCGAAAAGTAACCTGGTCTGTCCTGTATGTCAGCGCGTTGTCAGTGTCTGCTCCGCTCTGTATTTTTCACTGCGTGAGAACGTGAGGGGGCGTGTAACACAGACTGTTAACAATTGTTTTTAATTAGTATTTAAAAATTCTTTATGATAAAATTTTTAAAAAAAAATATTTTAATAACACGGTTTTGGCGGTTATAGAGTTCTAATGACGGTGTTCAACTATAACCGTCGGTCTCACGGTTATATAATGACCGTCACAGCCCTAACTGTATTTAACTCTTTTGCCGCCACTGACGAGATAACTCATCAATTAAGAGAAAACGCTTCCCTGCCATTGACGAGAATTTCCGCCTTTCCGCAATACAGCTATTGTCCACCAGGTTATACAACCCGGAAGTAGCGCCTCACGTGAAAGAGAAAGAACTCTGTGTATGTTTTAAAGATCGCTCTGCTTCTGATCTCTATCAAAAGTCCTTCACAAAAATGGAATTATCTCAGCTTTTTGCTCAAAATTGTTTTTTTTTTAAGAAACCTACCCATATTTGAGAGGTGATAAAAAGAGAATTAATGAAGGTAGGATGAAACGTTTTTTTTTTTTTTGAAAGCAGAGGGTCTGTTCTTTTATTTGATATATTGTTTGTTTATATATCTAAAGAGGAACATTTTCTGGAAGGCATTAAACTTTTGTGAAAATCATTAAAAATGCTGGCGCTGGCTGGCAACTTTTTTTTTAAAACGCTGGCGGGGAAAAAGTTAACTAACAAAGTAAAATGATATTGCTCATTGTTAGTACATGTTAGCTGATGCATTCACTAATCTAAGTGAATGAGAGTGTACTGTAAAGTCTTACAGATGTTATAATATTTAAATACACCATAGTATGATTAAAAGAGCTTAACCTCTTTTAGAAAGTCAGGGGATCCTGAGATTAAATATCCTTTGGTTACAAATTTGGCCACGGTTGGCATGTTGAGAAAACCCTTCCATAAAGGCTCCTGCTTAGATAAAAACTGCTTTGTCCCTTTGTCAGATGGTGTATGAGACTCCATCAGCCTGAAAAGAGTGACAAAAAAGTGATGTGTATGGCTCACAGGTTATTTGCAATAAACAGAGTAACGAAAAGTCTGTGACTGCATGCTCACCTTGTGCTTGAGCCATATGAAGCAGACAGCCCCGATGCTGATGAAGGTTTCATAAGAATGGATTTTGGCACAAGGGGCGGGACCACCCTTGTCTCTTTAAGCGGTTCTTTTAAGTGCTGCCCTGGGGTTGAAAGTTGTGATTGCGGTGAGACAAACTTTGGGTCAGGATTCGATGGCAGAAGATGTCTGAATTGTGCTGTACGAGGATCTCTTCTTGAGAGGGACACGACTGGAGTTGACGGGATCAAAACAGGAGTGCAGTCCACTGACGGAGTGTGTGTTTCAGGGTCGTCTGCACTGGGAGATGCTGGGGACTCTGATATACTGGAAACTTCTGCAGCAGGTGGAGACGCTTCATCTTTCATTTGAACAACCGACAATGATTTCTCTTCTGTCTTATCCTTTGTCATCTCAGTGTTTGGATTCTTGGTTTCAGCTTCCCCATCAGTGGATACTTGTCCTATTTGTAATAAATTCAAATGTAGCAAATGAAAAAGAGCAGCAGTGCACACAACATTTTAGTCCATTACTTGTTTACGTTTTTACTCTGGCCTCTCAGACCTTTTGGTCTTTAATCATTTGCAAAAGGGTCATGATTTGTGACCCTTAATATACAATGGACAGTATACATCAATGCATTAATGTAGTTGTCTCAAACTACACAGTAAAGTACCAGCAATCCTGTTTATACTTCTGCACAGTTTATGGATAAGTTCATCGCATGTGCCAAACCCTAAGAAGTATGATGAACATCTGACACATACAGCAGCGAAAATAAGTATTTGACACATCAGCATTTTTATCAGTAAGGGGATTTCTAAGTGGGCTATTCACACAAAAATTCCACCAGATGTAGCCATCAAGCCAAATATTGAATTCATACAAAGAAATCAGAACATTTAAGTATACAAGTTGAGTCGTCATAAATAAAGTGAAATGACACAAGGAATAAGTATTGAACACATGAGGAGAACAAGGTGCAAAATGACATAGAAAGACAGGAGATCACATGAAATCTGTCAGTATTAGGAGCGAAACCCTGCCCCCTATCAGTACTAATTGATATCAGCTGCTTTAGTCCTAATTGATGGCCTATAAAGGCTTCTCATTACCCAGGAGGCACACAGGAAAGACTTCATGATGGGTAAAAGCAAAGAACTTGCTCAAGATCTGCGTAATCTTATCGTTGAATGGGGGAATATTTCCAGAATGCTGAATGTTCCTGTGAGCACTGTGGGGGCCATTATCCGGAAATGGAAATAGCATCACTTCAAGTTTGAGGGTTGAAGCATTATGGTTTGGGGCTGCTTTTCAGCAAGTTGTACTGGCAGACTTTATATTATTGAAGGCAGGATGAATGGAGAAATGTCCCGGGACATTCTGGATAAAAATCTGTTGCCATCTACCTGAAAGCTGAAAATTAAAAGAGGTTGGACAAACACAAGGCCAAGGAAACAATGAAGTGGTTTCAAAGAAAGAAAATCAAGTTGCTTGGCCCAGTCAATCACCTGACCTATATCCCATAGAAAATCTATGGAAAGAACTGAAGATTAAAGTTCATAAAAGAGGCCGAAGGAACCTTCAAGATTTAAAGACCATTTGTGTGGAAGAATGGGCCAGAATCTCTCCTGAGCAATGCAGACGACTGGTCTCTCCATACAGGAGGCATCTAGAAGCTGTAATCACCAACAAAGGCTTTTCTACAAAGTATTAAATAAAGTGTGTTCAATACTTATTCCCAGTGTCATTTCACTTTATTATGGCTCAACTTGTATACTTAAATGTTCTGATTTCTTTGTATGAATTCAATATTTGGCTTGATGGCAACATCTGGTGGAAATTTTGTGTCAGTAGCCCACTTAGAAATCCCCTTACTGATAAAGATGCTGATGTGCCAAATACTTATTTTCCCTGCTGTATCTTTCATTATCTTTATCATAACCGTGTTATCTTAACTGAGGAAAGTTTTTTAAACACTGACAACATTTTTAGCATCATTAGGTGCATGATTTTACAAAGGTAATGAATTTTAATATTTTAAACTAAATATAAAGTAAATTTTAAAACAGAGATCTTTAGAAGGCATACCTGTACATATCCTGCAATTGAGGTCAAACAGATGGCATTTATGTTCTGATGTTGTGTCCTTCAGCATCCCACAAATCATGTCTGGGGCACCCGAGTTTAATTTCTTCGCTTCGGTCTGCTTTCGCCGGGATGGACATGATTTCTCATACTAAGACACAGAGGAAAGAGCAGACTCTTCAGATGAGCAGAAATGGCACCAATTTCGTGGAGGAAAACAAATCTCACACAGTTAAAGTGAGCAGAGGGCGATGGACTTTAACTCTTTCGCCGCCGTTGACGAGTTAACTCATCAGTTAAAAGAAAATGCTCCCCTGCCAATGACAATTTTTTCCGGCAATCCGTATTTCCGCTATTATCCACCAAGTGGTGCTCTTACCCAACTTATCCTTATCCAAACCTGAAAGTATTCCCTAATGCTGCATTTACACCAACCGCGGTAAGGGCGTGAAGCGCGAGTGATTTCAATGTTAAGTCAATGTGAAGACGCGTTGACACGCGTCAGGAGGTCCCGCGGCGCGGAAGAGGCGTTCGGCGCGGCGCGGAAGACGCGTTTCCGCCTCTTTCGCGCGTGAAGCTCGGGCGAAAGGCGCGAATTGAGCGTTGTGCGCGGTACGCGCGGTAAGCGCAAATTGTGCTTTTTGTGCATCTTGCGGTTCACGCGAATTTGCGGCTGACGCCCGAGTTGAAAAATTTGAACTTTGGCGGAATTTCGCGCCGCGTTAACCAATCAGGAGCCTGCTTGCTGCTGTGGTGGCAGCCCCGCCCGGAGTCACTCACTCAAGCAGTCACTCGAAGCTATATGACACAAGTTGTTATTTCTATAGTGGAGACAGGAATAAAAAGGACCTCGCTTGGAAGAGTGTCAGTAAGGACTTTGGCCAACTTGGTAAGTTGTAATACACGCTTCACTTTTGAGTCACGTGACGTTTATCTACCCGCGCCGTTTATTTTTCCCCATAGTAAGGTTACCCAATACAAAACTGGTAACTCTCTTGATAAATGCACAAGTAACATCAGTCATCTTGCAAACAGACACTCGCACAGCAGTTGCCCCTCCCACAAGAAGCGGATTTTGCTTCGGACGTGCGTCAAATGCTTGCTTTTTCCGCGCGTCTACTCCGCTCTACACGCGCGAATGCATCCAAATTGTTCAAGCGGCAAACCACGCGCGGTAGACGCGATTTTGACGCCCAAACCGCGTTTGGTGTAAACTCAGCATTAGAGCAAACAGTTCAAACTCTGTGTATGTTTTGAGGATTGCTCTGAATCTGATCTCTATCAAAAGTCTTTCACAAAATGCAATATTTGGTATTTATAAAGAAACCTACCCATATTTGAAAGGTGATAAAAAATAAATAAATAAGGTAGGATGAAATGTTTTTTTATTGTATGCTTATATATGTAAAGAAGAACATTTTCTGGAAGGCATTAAACTTTTGTAAAAATCATAAAAAAATGCTGGCACTGGCTGGCAACTTTGTTTTTTAAATGCAGGCGTCAATGCTTTTGTATAAAGATTTTGATTCCCTGAAACATCACATTGGTAAGCAAGCAACTACTATAAGTGTGGACTCACTGAGTTAGTGATGCCGCTCTTCACATGGACGGCAGGAGCTTCCTCCACCCGCATGGCAGGAGCTTCCTCCACCCGCATGGCAGGAGCTTCCTCCACCCGCATGGCAGGAGCTTCCTCCACCCGCATGGCAGGAGCTTCCTCCACCCGCATGGCAGGAGCTTCCTCCACCCGCATGGCAGGAGCTTCCTCCACCCGCATGGCAGGAGCTTCCTCCACCCGCATGGCAGGAGCTTTCTCCACCCGCATGGCAGCAGCTTCCTCCACCCGCATGGCAGCAGCTTCCTCCACCCGCATGGCAGCAGCTTCCTCCACCCGCATGGCAGGAGCTTTCTCCACCCGCATGGCAGAAGCTTCCTCCACCTCAACCTGTACGGCAGGAGCTTCCTCCACCTGCAAGGCAGGAGCTTCCTCCACCTGCACGGCAGGAGCTTCCTCCACCTGCACGGCAGGAGCTTCCTCCACCTGCACGGGGTCAGATTCCTCCTCTACAGACATCTGATGATCCTCTAAAGAGTCGCCAGCAGTGTCCTGTTTAAAAAGCTCAGTGGTTGAAACACTTTACATAAAGAAAATAACTAGACAAGCATGCTTTACAAGGTGTCTAGAGTTTACCTCAACAGATTTTATGTCCTTTTCACTTAAATGAATGACTTTCATTGGAGAAATTTCTCCTTTCAAAAGCTGATGACATAGCTCCTAAAACACGAGTCAGAAGAAGAGTCAGAAAAAGATTCAAATCTTAATCTAAATTAAACTTCATTTTTAGAATTCAGTGCTAAAAGAATGACCTTGTTTTTGGGGTTTTTCAGGTTACGCAGGAGATGTTGGCATTTGTTCTTGTATACGTCATCTGTGGTGTAACACATATTAAACACTTCTTTCTCTATGTTCACAGACAGTTTTCCCACTTCACACCCAGAAGTGTCCAAATGATCACTGTTTTTTATCCTGGTGATGAAAAGGGATATTAAACATTTAGTACTTATATTCATTTGGAACGATAGGACAGTTGTGAACGCTTTGTGCCACATGCTAAACTAGTGATTCCCATCCAGGGCTACGCAAAAAGATTACAATTTTGGTTTGATGTCAATCGTTACATTTTAATTGACCTGCCCATTGTAAAAAATGACTGAAAGTACACATGTCCACGTGTGTATCGCTGTCTGTACGGGTTTGGCTAAACAAGATTAAAATAGGGCTCTAAAGCTATTTCATGCATTCTGAATGATTAAGGGGCCGATCACACCAAACGCGTTTATGGCAGTTGCAGGCGTCTTTTTTGAATGATATTCTATGGGTAGGAAGCGTTCGCGCGTTATTGCACGCCGAATGCCTTGCGGTGTAGCGTGACAACTGGATGTAGCGTGAAATGGATAAAAAAAAAACGGATTACATGTGGTTTTTGGCCGTTCACACGTTCTAAATTTGATTGGATTCCTATCTGATATGCACCAAAATCGGATTTGGACTGAAAGTGTGAACAAGGTCTAAGTCACCTCTTCCTGCATCGGCTGCCTGTGAGATTCTTGATAGAGCTTGAATTTTGAAAATTAGCTTCTGCTTAAGTTAAATTCGAGGTTTTACAACTTTGAGTAGCATGTTGCTTAAAATAATGCACACCTTAGCTGGTATCGCGGCTAATGTCGAATAATTCAAAGGACCGAAGTAATTTATTCTGCTTATACCACGGTTACCACAAACATTGCTCTGGTGCCTATTTTAAAGAAATTTTAAAGGTTAGGTGTGTGGTTTAAAAAAAATAATCAACACCCATGGAACATTTCTCAGCCAATAAGAATCAAGCATTCAACAGACCCGTGGTATAAATAAATACAATTAAATACAAACAGTTGTAAAGCAGGATAAAACCTTGTATGTGGTTCCTTCACTTCATGTTTTTAGAGATTAAAGCTTAAACAAGAGTCTTTAGTTTTTATTCTTCCTGATACTTTTACTTTTTTAATACTCAAGTACAATTTTAATGTGGTACTTTTTACTTTTACTCAAGTATGATTCTAGCCTGATACTTTTACTTTTAATTGAGTAAAATTTACACTCCATACTTGTACTTTCACTCGAGTAACATTTTTGAGTACTTTTTACACCCCTGATCCAAACAACTGTAAACCTCCGTCACCACAACGAAAGGCCCGCCTTTCCCCTCATTCGATTGGACAATGGAACAGAGGTGTAAAAAGTACTCAAAAATGTTACTGAATCGATTTCAGACAGTCATTTTAATGGGACACGCGATTAATTGTTATAGCCCTATCTGTTTTTTTTAAAAAGCAGTGCGTCGGGCCTTGTGTTTCCAAGCCTTGCGTTTGGTGTGATTAGCCCCTAACACTGTTTAAAAGTTGGATTCCTCATGCTAAACATAGGCAAAGAGTCAAAAAAGTATTTCTTCCTCAGGGTTCTTACAAGTTTGTTCTAAAACAAGAAATTAATATGTAAAAATCTTGCTTTATTCATTTTATGGGCAATTTTCACCTACACGTCAACTAGAGAGAGTGCCAGAAAGAGCAAGCCTATAAGCGTCATCACACCTCATTTGAGAAGAAGTTGTCGACAGCATTGCGAGTGCCAATTTGGTTTAGACCAAGAACCTACAGTGTGTTTTCGGAACACTGCAGGAAGTAAAATAGAAGTCCTTATATGGGCACTTTGCCCAGCTCAGGTTTATTCAGAAAGAATTGCTAGAGCTGATTTGTCTTTTATAATTCTGATAAAACTAAAGACTCTTTGGATGCAATACGTACTATAGATACTTCCTTTGTAAATTTATACAGGTTTGTAACAACATGAGAGTGAGAAAATGATGACAGAATTTGTGTTTTTGGGCGAACTATCCCTTTAATAACTATAAATAATGTCAATAATAATCTTTCCCACTGCATAGCAGTTTCAAATATTGTAAAAATATATTTGCAAAGTTCTTAATATGATCATATATTTTGCATTATATGATGTCTTTTGAAAAACTATGACACTAATATTCCAACCGTCCAATCAAATCTTTCATTTGGCTTTAAGTGACATTCTTTTTAATTATGCAACAACATTATTAATATTAAGAAGAAAATAACAATAATACTTTTCATAAAGTTATTTAAGACACAATTTCAATCAGCATATATTCAGGAAAGATGTTTTGATAGGGGCGCACTGCTTGGTCCAAAAAAGGTGTAGAACCACTGATCTAGTTAAACTCTCGATTACAAAGATAGTTTAACTATTCATCTTCCAGAATTATCAAGTAGCATTTCATATTTTATTTGTCTTATTATTTAGTAGACAGACTGAGCGACTTTAGGCTACAATAATTTCAATTAATTTAAACCATATTATATAAAGCCCCACTCCCTCACTAATCTTAAAGTACTGCAGTACCCCGGTTTGCCTGTAGGTGCTCCCCAAGCAAAAACATGAAACTATGTTTATGATTTCAGATACTGTTGGCCCAACATCTGAGCTTTGAAAATGAATAGAAAGAGAGTGTTTCGATTTATAAATCCTGGCAGGTCTGCATATTTTATTAAGCTTATAAACTAAATCTAAAGAGTATGCGTTTGTAATTAATTTCTAATTCCTTCTCTCACCCATAAAGCAAAACTTCGGTCAGTGAGCGGCGAATCTTCTGTCTGATCTGGAGAGGACTGGAGGGAGGGACCGTGGCACGTTCATCCGGGACGGGAAGGACATCTGGAGGTTTGTTGTCTTCAGTAGCTAATGTTGTGTTTTGTTTACTTTTACTAAGACCTCCTCTAAGGTTTTCCAGCCGTGGAGAGCCTGGCATGGTTTTCCTGGCTCTTCCTGGAGTGGATTTCTTGATCACTGGGGCAACAGGTATCTTTTCAGCAGATTGATTGACTAATATCAGATCTGATGGTTTGCTCTGTGTGTCGGTACTCTGCTCTTCTTTGTCTTTAATGGCTGTAAGAAAATGTAAAAAACGCATGTTACTTATTTTTATACTGTTTCTTACATTTTACACACACAACCTTGGCATAAGAAAAATATGTATCAGTGTTATTGCAGCTTTTTATATCTTTTTATATCATGGGACTGTTAAATGCTTTATTCTACTTATGTATATTACAAATGATTGACTTTTTAAATTGGTTCAAACATATAAGGCTGAACAATACTACTAACTTGTTGCATGTGATTCTGCTGTTTTGTTATACGTGTGTGTGTGCTGAAGCAGGAGCTTTTGACACATTTTGTTTATATGTTTCACTTTACATCACAATGCACATTGTTCAGAGCACACTGTTGACACAGCTCTTTAAAGCAAGCCGCGAAAATGGTTTTAGCTCACTCCTATGAAGTGGCAATTTAAACATACTATAATAAATGATCTATAGTGTATTTTTAAGCTGAAACATCACATACACACTCTGGGGACTTATTTGAAGGATGCTTCACATTGCCCTCACATGCTTAGGTGCCAGTTTAACCTCATTCACACAGCACCATTGATCCCGGAAAAGTCCTATAAAATTTCCATTGGGCCTTCTGTGTAAACGCAAACATGTCCCATAATTGTTTGAGGGGATCTAGTAACATTGTCGTAAGATTTACAGATCGCATCCTGTTTGAACAAAAGGCAGAAACAATGACGTAAGGGGCGTGCCACAGTCATTGAAACAAAAAGTTGACACAGGGGTAAATTAAATAAAGATTAACATTCACGACGAGAAATGTCTGCAAACTGGACTAAAGCAGAGATCATTCAACAGCGTGACAGAACAGTACATCAAATGCTACTTTATGATCTTATTATAAACAAAAATGTACTAACAAGTGCAGGGCTTAAAATATGTCACGTATCTTTACGGGATGTGTTTGAATGCATGCACAGATTCTGGAAAATCATTGACAATGTGAATGAACTAAAATCAAATGATCACCGACAAATCCATGGACGCATTTTCAATGTATATCTCTGTGTAGAAAGGGCTTTTGTTGGGTGAAACAGCACGGTAGTCTGCATGAATAGATAGGATTTCTGATCCCGGGCTGAAAGCATTGTGTTATGAGTTTGCTAGAGAACCACTGATTCGCTCCTAACTTTTAATTTCCCACTCGCTCCTCAGAGTCTAAACGCAACTCAATGCTTCTTTAAGCGATGTTATATTTAAAAGGAAATGACGCAATTTACGTGTATATTTACAGCTGGTCTATTCGCACTGAATTAGTATTACCTGAGGTAATTTCTCCGTACCTTTTTACAGAAGGAAAAAGTCGCCGTAATCTTTACTTACATTGTCCATAATGATTACTGACATGGAGCATTCGGATGGGACTAAAATCACTGAGAAGCTCTGATAAAAATTGCTTTACCCCACCTCCATACGTAAAACTAATCCTGTCCGAATAGTACTTAAGTCTAGTTTTGCTATTTCTGAGTCTATTATATGTACAAGAGTGGGGTACACACGTTTTTAGAAGAGCTACGGTTGTAGCCGAATACCATATCTTTGACTCCTGCATGTGACAGACTCAGTCCTGCTTGCAATGATTATACTGTAGCTGTAATACTGTATGTGAATATAACCCATTGACAACAGTTGGGTCCCCAAAGCACCTGTTACCAGTTCAAAATATTCCTCATGAAATAAACACACTTTAATATGTCCCTGTTATTAAATATGTTTGCAAGTGATGTGGTATAATGATGTGGTATAACTGTATTTATAAAGCACTCTGAACAATGTGCATTGTGATGTAAACTGAAACATATTCATCAAAATGGTTTATAATTCATATCTGAACAGTATTACACTTAGGAAAAATATTTTCATTTTGGGTAATGCAATTCCAGCCTCTATAGCTGCATTTATGGCAAGAACAGGTTTATCTACACAAGTAAGGGTTAGGGGAATATCAATTCAGCATCTCTAATTCACATAACCTGCACGTTCACCTAACATTCATCTAACCTGCGGGAGGATTTTGAGGTGTGCAACATTTCTGGAATCTCTTGGAGAGCACAAAAGTTTTCAGTTGTCTGCTTTAAGCGATTTTGTCTACATCATCATCATCATGTGACACGCAAACTGTCCTCTTCTGCATCATCAGACAATCGCATAGCTCGAAATCTTCCTGACTAACCAATTCTGACATGCCCCCCGAAAACTGCAACCAACAAATGTTTGCATAACTATGCATAAATACTGAAATGATAGAAGACAAAAAGACAAGTGGCATCTACACTCTTTGTTGACTTTAGGAACAGATTGCCAGACCTCTTACAAGAAACTAAGATCAATTTTAGTCTGTGTGTGTGTGTGCGCATGTGCATGTATGTGTGTTTGCAAGGCAAGAGGAATGTGTTTAGTATTATAAGTATGCTTCTTATTTACCCTTAAGAAATAAGTATTTAAATATAAAGAAGCTTTTTTTATTATGCACCATTTTTAGCTTAAAATTAAGTTAGGCTGTCTAAAGTCCAAGACACACTTCAGGATCTGGGCACTCCTATAAGATCATTACCTTGTGCGAAATGGATTGTTTAAATTTTGGAACGACAAGCATGTAGAATGTCAATGATGACACCTATTAGGGTGACCACCCGTCCCACGTAGCGCATGAACACACAGCGTTTGAAGCCCAATGTGAAGATTTTTTAGGCTATGTCCACACGAAGCGGGTGCATTCCCTATCCAATCATTTTTTTCCCTTGCTCTAAAAAAATAATCCGTAAACACGAAACCACTGAAACCGACTGAAAGCGGTGTAGTATATATGCCAGACCAGTATGGGACGCTGTAATTCTGCCACAGATATACACTATACACGGAGAAGAAGACTTTGAGCATGCGCATAACCAACGTATGGTGTTGTCCATTATCGCTTGTTGGTCACCACAATTGCATAGAAGCAATAGATTTTGCTGTAATAAACCTTGTAGGCTTTAGTAGCTTCTGTAGCACGAACACAACCACATAGTCCGCCGTTATTGTTGTTGCTGTTACGTGTGACGCTTCCGACACGTGATGTGATGACGTTTTCGCTTCACAAAATATACGGATTGGCTGTACAGACGAAACCGCAAGGGTGTCGGTTTCCCATTTTTTTCCACTTTAGGACCCGGTTTCAAAAAATTGCAGATTCAGTCTCCCAAACGCCGGATCCGTGTGGATGAAACGCCAATACGATAACAAATTTATACGTATACAGTGATACGCGTCTCCGTGTGGACAGCCTCTTAAAGAGTGCTGGCGTCTGTTGTTCGCAGCTTCTCAGTATCTCTATAATTTCGCTGCTGCTTTTAGGTAATTTTAGCTCGTTTTAGTATGTTTTTCTTTCTTAGTCTGTTAAAATTTTGTTTGGCATGGGCTGCTAAGTTACCTCGCGTAGTGTTTTCGGGCAGATTCTTCGGGATGAAGCTCAGATATTCCATCTCGCAGCTGAAGAACCTAAACGGTGCCGTTATTCCAGCTTGCATTGAAGTCATTAAAGAAGCTGGACTTCTGCGCCGACCACGATATATCCATAGAAGCTCCCATCGAAAGTTTATGTACCATCGATCCTCTGCATTGGCTATTTTTATCTATCTGGACCGATGTTGCACGCCTGTTGCGTCATCAGAGCAATGTTTCTCCTGGCATTAACAATGGAAACACTGCGAGAATCCTGCACTCTGAACCAGACGGAAAACGCGGAGTGGATTTTAGTCTTCTACGGCATTTACAAAGATCTACCACAATACCGACGATGAAAATCGAACTTTTTAATGCACAGTCCCTTACAAATAAGGCATCCCTTATACAAGATCACATCATGGATAATGGCTTAGATCTTATGTGCATAACAGAAACATGGTATCAGCCGGATGTCTATTCTGCACTAAATGAAGCTTGTCCCTATGGATATAGGTAACTGGAGAAAGCCCGCAGCACTGGCCGTGGTGGAGTCTTAGCAATATTTTACCGACAAAATGTGAAGTTGTCACCTCTTGCTCTGCCTATAATGTCCTCATTTGAATGTATTGGTTTTAAGTGTAATTTACATCCCCTTTGACAATACTCCTCATCTATCGCCCCCCCCCAAACAAAACGCGGGCTTCATCACAGTTTTACATGACCTTCTTACAACAGTTTGCACTACCTCCACCAATGTTGTAATACTTGGAGATTTTAATATTCATGTAGACACCCCTTCGTGTCCTTTTGCTGCTGAGTTTTTACAAATGCTGGACTGTCTTAATCTCAAACAACATGTTGATGTCCCTACGCATAACAGGGGGCATATTTTGGACTTGGTCAAAAAGTGGACACCATTCGTTCTTCTCTACTCTGCTCCACTGTTGTATGCACACAGACTGCAGATATACATTTTGGAAATACACAATTTTTCAAATATTTTTCTGATGTCTCACAGCAAGAGGTTGAGGAAACTATCAGGAAGATGAAATCCTCCACCTGTGAATTGGACTCTTTTCCCACAGTGCTAATAAAATCAAACCTCTGGGCCATCAGTCCATTGATTACTAAGGCTATAAACCTTTCCTTTCAGGCAGGCCATGTTCCGGTCACATTAAAAACAGCTGTCATTAGACCGCTCCTCAAGAAACCTTCACTAGATCCAGAGGTTCTTACGAACTACAGACCTATTTCCAACCTGCCTTTTCTTTCCAAAGTACTGGAAAAAGCGGCGGCTGCACAACTACAGGCTCGCTTAAAACATTATAATTTATTTGAGAAATTCCAATATTGTTTCCGCTCCTGCCACAGCACGGAAACAGCATTGGTTAGGGTCACAAATGACCTGCTAATGACAGCCGATGCTGGCTTCCATCTCTTCTAATCCTTCTGGATCTGACAGCAGCCTTTGATACTGTTGACCATACCATACTTCTGCACCGTTTACGAACTACATGCGGTCTCTCTGACGTGGTTTTTGATTGCAAATCCTATCTCACCGCCAGAACTGAGCATGTTGCTCTGGGAAAGGTTAAATCCCGTACATATGAAGTCACCTGCGGTTTTCCACAAGGCTTGGTGCTTGGACCCATCTTGTTTATTCTTTATATGCTTCCCCTTGGTCGTATCATCAGCCGACATGAAATTTAATTTCATTGCTATGCTGATGATACGCACCTCAACCTGAATACAAACTCAAATACATATGCTGCTATGTCATCTTCCACATTGAATACCTGTCTGGAGGAGATAAAGGCGTGGATGCAGCAAAACTTTTTACAGTTAAACAGCTCAAAGACTGAAGCAATTCTTATCGGCACCCCCCATCAGGTGAGGACAGCTCTTCTTACCAGCATTACTTTCTCAAACCAGGATATTCTACTCTCAACATCGGTTTCCAACTTGGGTGTTATTATGGATTCCAATTAGACCTTCGAGGCTCATGTCAACAACATCTGTAAAACTTCTTATTTCCATCTAAGAAGTATTGCCAAGCTTCGTCCCATGCTCACTCTCGCAGATGCTGAAAGGCTTGTCCATGCCTTTGTTTCCTCCAGACTGGACTATTGCAATGCATTGCTCATTGGGATCCCTGCCAAAAGTTGTCAGAAATTACAGGACATCCAAAACAGTGCTGCTAGAATTCTGATGAGGGTGCGAAAATATGACCATATTACCCCCATCCTTAAAACACTCCATTGGCTACCGGTTACATTCAGGATTGAGTATAAGGTCTCTCTGCTTACCTAAAAGTGTATTCATGGAGATGCACCCTCCTATCTGAAGGAACTTCTTACCCCACAATCCTCTACTCATTCTCTCTGCTCTGCTACGAGGGGGGATCTTAAAACTACCTAGGACAAAGCTCCGTACTATGGGAGATTGGGCTTTTTGCACAGCTGCTCCCAGATTATGGAATGCCTTACCTGTTCACCCGAGGATACTACAGACTTTAAATTCTTTTAAAAATGGACTAAAAACCTATCTTTTTAAAATGGCATTAGAGTAATACTGCATCACGATTAAGTTTTATGTCTTTATGTGTGTTAGTTTTTAAATTTTCTTTGATTTGTTTTAACTTGTAGCACTTTGAGATGTTTGACTTAACATATAAAGTGCGTTATAAATAAAATGTATTATTATTATTATTATTATTCATGTGTACCGCAAATTGAGACTCTCACGCATAATCAATGCTTTCTCAAAAAAAGTTTATATCCTCGAGCCCCAGGCAGCCAAACGAACATTACTTAAGAGTTCAGGCTCGCTCGCCACCCGGTACTCGCACGCTACTGTTGCCCCTCGGTTGAACTGCTGACTAGGTTGTCAACTTTTTCGTTGTTGTCATGACAGCGCAGTCAGTGCGCAGGCAGCCACGGACATGCATAACTTTTAGATGTGTGCTTTCCAATTTGAAAAATGGCACCGCCTTCATCAATTAAAATGAGAAGGTGTTGGTGCAAGACTGGGAAAATAAATATTTGTGGATGAACAGTTTTTTTTCCTGTGCCTGACTTTACTAACATGCAAGTTCACCATCCTTCCTCCCCCTTCTCGTTCCGTGAACCTCTGGAGTTGTGAGTTAAGACTTATTTTACTGTTCCTGTGTTGTTGAGCAACTACAATTCCTGTTAATCCTATCATTTTATATAATTTATTTAAAGTGAATAAATAGTAATGAAAAATAAATGACATTAAAATAGCTAAAGTAAATCGTAAGTGTTAAGGGCTTGTTATAGTTGTGCGTAGGTCCTACGGCATAGCCGCGACAGCGTAGGTTTCCGCTTCGGTTTTCATTTATACTATTGCGTTGTCCTCTGCGTCGACGTGCAAACACTCCCGCAAACCGCTGGTAGGCAGTATCCAGGCGTGTAACCACAGTAGCAGCACGACCGTCAGAGAAGAAGAAGCTTGGCAAGTTAACCCACAAACGAAGAAGAAATAGCATCTTGTGTATAATTTGAGAAGACCAGAAATGATGGAAGTAAATAAACAGCGACTTTTGTTGCAGTTTGAGTTAAATCACTCCTCAACTTGGCTCATCTTTGTTTTCACCGTCACAAACGGAAATACCTATGACGCAGTTTTTTTACCTGACGGGAGGGGTTCTGATGGACCAATCACTGCGCTTGCGGTCCGCTGAGCTACGCACAGGCTACGGATAGCCTACGCACGACTATAAATCGCCCTTAAGTGCATCTGTCAATTCATTGAATGTTCAAAATATTATGAATCTTTATTTAGAAACAAAATACACATTGTTTGGCCTATTCATGAGCATACATCAGCAATTACACATGTTTAGGGGAATAGGGCATTATAAATATGGCATGTAAGATGGTATGTGCTAGAAATGGGGAAACCAATATCAATAGGTCTGCCCATGTGTTGGGGGCACCGCCACGCCAGGGAGTGTCCCACATTGTCCCTCAGAAACATACCCCTTGTCCCCCCTTGGGCTTATTAGCAGGTGGTCACCCTAACACCTATTGAATTGGAGGCTTTGACCGCTGTGTCACATGTTAGCACAACATCACCAGCATGCGCTACTGCTAAACAAATACTGGTACGTAGGTCGTAGCAGCAAACACACTGTGCGTTGGTCATTGTATTATAATTTAACATAACATGACGAAACATAATATAGTTTTTATTTAATGGATTCATGGGTGTTAAGAACTATTCCTGGAGATAAACAAGGGGTGTAAACACTTTAAAGTGGATGGGAAAGCATCTGCATGGCTCATGCATTAGCCTAAATTATGTAAACTTAATGATGGACTACACAGATGCAGATGTCATCTTTCACTTAATGTACAAATCTTGTGCTTTGACATTCGCTCTGCTATGAGCTGTGGAATCTAAATGAACTTGAAAAATGAGCATAATAACAGATTAAAAGACAGAGTCACAGTAATTTTCGTATGAGATTTAAATAGGACTAAAGCAATCACGAATTCAGATTGGGGAATACATAACAATAACAATCTTTAGTGGGGTTGGGCAGAAATTTTGGCAGACTAAAGCCTAAGAAAAGGGCTACTGTACCTGAGATTTAACCCTGATATTATACA
The DNA here is from genome assembly GCF_030506205.2 of Paramisgurnus dabryanus. NCBI lineage: Eukaryota > Metazoa > Chordata > Actinopteri > Cypriniformes > Cobitidae > Paramisgurnus > Paramisgurnus dabryanus. The sequence goes on from NC_133357.1 coordinate 26,295,787, forward strand.
AACTGTGCAGCCTGTATTATTTGCGAAGCATACTCACCGGCACAGAGCCCGGTCCGTGGCTGGGAGAGGGCTGTGTCTGGAGGAAAAAGGAGACAGACAGTGGGTGTTGTTTGTGTGGTGAAAAGCAAAGACTCTGACTGCAATTTTTATGTGAATCATCTTTTCTGATCCACTGGTGTAAATATATTATATAAATATATATAAAATATATATATTAAATATAATTCAGATAGGCTTCTGGGAATCTTGATTACCAGGGGCAAAAAGTGGCTGCTCACAACGTACTGTGTTTTAGGGCCCCTTGGTAGCTCAGGGTCAAACGCAATTGTCTAGTAGGGCTCTAGAGTGCGACCAATTTGGTCGCACATGCGACCTAATTTCTCAATGGTGCGACTTAAAAAAATATCAGGTCGCACTAGTGCGACCAGGAGTTCGAGGGAAAAAAGCCATGGTCCAGATCTACGTATGTGTACATTTAAAAATGCGTGTGCACTCCAGTCAGAGAGAGAGAGAGAGAGAGAGAGAGAGAGAGAGAGAGAGAGAGAGAGAGAGAGAGAGAGAGAGAGAGAGAGAGAGAGAGAGAGAGAGAGAGAGAGAGAGAGAGAGAGAGAGAGAGAGAGAGAGAGAGAGAGAGAGATGAGTCCGTCAGATAAACAGTTGTGGATGTAGCCGCGGATGATAAGAGAAGAGGGAAAGAACGATTGACAACTTTTTCGTTAAGAATGTTAAGTTAATGCCTGATCCGTCCGAAGATCATAACCAATGCTCTCTGACATCAACCTCCCGTCACATCAGGTCCGAACCCGAAGACGGAATTAGGTAATGAGCCTCTTACAATCGAGCCAGAGCATAATTCTTTTGAAGAAAATTATTTGAACGTAACCCCGAACAGCAATGTCGCGTGCCGTGTGCCAAATTTATAGAAAAAAGCCAGGAGTCAGGACCGCTGTTTTCTTCATAATATTACTTCCAAATCTAATCCTATAAACTTTTCGGTGTTTGCTGTATCGCTATTACCGGCCTGTCAGACTGTCTTAAATAGATAAATAAGTTAATTCCTTGATTTGCGTTGTTGATTCATTTATAAATAATTCCCCCAAGGGTTTAGTTTATGCGCAAAAAGCATTAAAATGAATATGATGATTACATCTTTCTTTTGTGAAAAAATAATAAAATAAATAAGCCTACATGAAATGTCTTTCACTTAAATAATTAGCAAATTAACAAAACGAATTCAAAAGTAGCCTATAGCCTATATGAGTTTATTTTTTGTGTGACGGGCTCCAAGTTTTTTATGCAATCTCATCAGGCGTTTCATGCCATCACCGGCGCGGGTTTACGCAGGGCAGCGAGAAAAATACATTCAACTTTAAACATTTAACATTCTACTTGAGTTTTTTTGGACATCCCTTTGGAATCACTGCAATCATATCATTAATTTAAAAGGTATAAATATAAGCGCAGCGCTTATGAGTGTTAAAACACTGCTGACCGCTCAGCCGTCAATCTGCCGACCCTCACAAAGTTTCACATTAAATGTTAATATATTTGTCCAGTCATGGTCCTGTGCTTATTTCTGTCAATGTTCTGCATGAAGATCTTTAAAGGTTTCTACTTACTTCACGATTTGCGGTGCGGCCGGTCGCAGTCTTTATGTAAAACGGGCGGGTATGAAATAAATTGATGCTGATGTCGGATAACGGGTCAAGTGTTATTTTAATCGCACGGATGCGTGTTATCAAACAGGACTGTGCATGACTCGTATAAGGAAAATTATAAAATAGCCTACATGTTTATATTCTGTATTAAACCACCATGGGCGCTAAACTTGCGGTGTTAAAGGGACAGTTCACCCAAAAATGACAATTCTGTCATCATTAACTCTCCCTCATTTTGTTACAAACCTGTATAAATTTCTTTGTTCTGATAAACACAAAGCAAGATATTTTGAGGAATGTTAATACCCAAACCAAGCATGAGCCCCATTCACTTCTAGGAAAAAATAATACTATGGAAGTGAATGGGGCTCATGAATGGAAACATTCCTCAAAATATTTTTATTCATGTTCACCAGAACAAAGACATTTATACAGGTTTGTAACAACATGAGAGTGAGTAAATTATGACAGAATTTTCTTTTTTGGGTGAACTATAAATCCGATGCGGTCAAAAATTAGGGTGCACCTAACTTTTGTGCTGGTGCACCTAAGAAAAAATGTTAGGCGCACCAGTGCAACCAGTGCAAAAAGTAACAGGATCCACCTCACTTGGAAAATTGCAATATTCTGAACATTAAATAGCCATATTTATGACTGCAATGAGTAATGATGTAAACTTCTGAAACAATGACATGTGTCTAAAACATTTATGTTTCGTAGCAGATAAAAAAATTACACTGTTTATCTAATTCAAAGCTTCTTGTGATGTATAGTGTTGTGTTTCTTGAGCATCACTTAATGTTTTTGTCTTTTGTAATATACAAGTCTCTTATTCTCCTCAGGGAAAAAGATGAATCTCAACATCAGACACAATTGGAAAGGTGTCCAACTGAGTGCATTCCCCTTTAAGGAGAAAGTCCACAGATTAGCGTTACAAATGGACAAACGCTTAGGATACCGAATACTCTATAAAGTGTCTGAGCAGCTTTGAGGAATGGTTCCTGCTTGATTTTCTCTGTTTCAGAGTTAGATTTCTGCTTTAAGGTGAGGCAATGATTATGTGTTCTTTGTGCTAGGGTAGAGAGAGAAGCATTGTTTCATGGGGTTTCCCTTTCTTATATACTTCCTTTGTTCTTGTACGTTCAAGTGTTGTGTATTTAATGAGAGACAGAGAGGATAATTTTCCCCTTTTGGTGTTTGGTTGTTAACCTGGTTTTTAATACACTGTATTGGCAAAAGTTTTGGAACACCCCTCCAAATCATTGAATTCTGGTGTTCCAATCACTTCCATGGGCTCAGGTGTATAAAAATCAATCACCTAAGCATGCAGACAGCTTTTACCAACATTTGTGAAAGAATGGGTCATTCTCCGGAGCTCAGTGAATTCAAGTGTGGTACAGTGCTAGGTTGCCACCTGTGCAATAAGTTAATTTGTGACATTTTCTCACTATTGAATATTCTACAGTCAACTGTTAGTAATATTATAACAAAATGGAAGCAATTGGGAACAACATGAAGTGGTAGGCCACGTAAAATCACAAAGCGGGGTCAGCACATGCTAAGGCACACAGTGCATGAAAGTCAGCAACTCTCTGCAGAGTCAATAACTACAGACCTCCAAACTTCGTGTGGCCTTCAGATTAGACAAGCACAGTGCGTAGAGAGCTTAATGGAATGGGTTTTCAAGGCTGGGAAGCTGCATCCAAACCCTACATCACCAAAGTCAATGCAAAGCATCGGATGCAGTGGAGATGTGTTCTCTGAAGCGACGAATCTTGCTTCTCTGTCTGGCAATCCGATGGACGAGTCTGTGTTTGGCAGTTGCCAGGGGAATGGTACTTGCCTGACTGCATTCTGCCAAGTGTAAAGTTTGGTGGAGGGAGGATTATGGTGTGGGGTTGTTTTTCAGGGGTTGGGCTTGGCCCCTAAGTTCCAGTGAAACGATCTCCTAATGATTCCTCATACCAAGACATTGTGGACAATTTCATGCTCTCAACTTTGTGGAAACAGTTTGGGGATGGCCCCTTCCTGTTCCAACATGTCTGTGCACCATGCACAAAGCAAGGCCCATAAGGACATGGATGAGGGAGTTTGGTGTGGAGGAACTTGACTGGCCTCAAGCCAATAGAACATCTTTGGGATGAATTAGAGAGAAGACTACGAGCAAGGCCTTCTCTTCCAACATCATTGTCTGACCTTACAAATGTGCTTCTAGAAGAAAAGTCAAAAATTCCCATAAACCTTGTAGAAAGTCTTCCAAGAAGAGTTGAAGCTGTTGTAGCTGCAAAGGGTGGGCCAACTCAATATTAAACCCTATCAATTAAGAATGGGATGTAATTAATGTACATATAAAGACAAGTGTCCCAAAACTTTTGGCAGTATTGGGGTGGTTTCCCAGACAGGGATTAGCTTAAGCCAGAACTAGGCCTAAATTACTTAGGAAATATAACTACTTTTATTATACATGCCTTACTAAAAACGCTACTGGGGTACATTTTGAGGCAAAACAAAGGGCACTGATGTATGTTAAGATATTTAAGTGCAAGTTGTTTTCAGTTTGTACAGCTTTTATATTCATCCCTGTCTGGGAAACTGCCCTATAGTGTATGAAGGAGTTTTGTTTTAGGGGGGTCAGATTTTGGCTGCTGGGCTGTGGTGTTTGTTTGCCTTTTGAGAATGGTATTTTTGTTCTGGCCTGGTTTAACTGACAAGTTTTTAGGGTTTTATTTGATAATGTTAAACTCCTTTAATATTATTAAGTAAAAGTCCTACAGTCCTTCTTTACCCTTTATTTTTGGTTATGCGATTCTTTTGTTTTGGTTAGATTTTTTACTTAAGGCATCCTTTACGTTTATGGTTGCTTTTAGCTGAATGTTAAAAGGCTAGAGTGGGATTGTTTGTTTATATTTTTTTAGTGATAACCAACTGATTGTGTATTTTTTTTGCAGTGGGATAATCTGGGGCACTGATTGAATTGTGGGTGTTGGTCCTTTGATGGTGGAATCCTTACTTCTGTTTATACTGCATGCTGCATGGATTTTGTGATTCACTGTGTGGCATTTGTGTTTGGAGTGTTTGTGTGTGTGCTTCAATTGGTGGACAGCCACCCTGACATTATCCTGTAAAATATTTTGTTAAACTTGGGAATTACTTTTTCCCTCGATGATGGCAAGTGGTCCAGGGCCTGAGGCAGCAAAGCATGCCCAAATCATGATGTTCCTCTCACCATACTTCACTGTTGGGATAATGGGATAGTATTTTTCCCAAACAACTTTTGTTTCATCAGTCCATAAAAAAATGCCCAGTAGCACTGGGGTTTGCCAAGGTGCTCTTTTACCAACTTAAGGTTTACAGCAATGTTTTTCGTGAGAGCAGCAGCTTCCTCCGTGGTGTTCTGCCATACACACCATGCCAGTTGAAAGACTTACATATGGTAGACTCATGAACAGAAATGTGTGGCAGTTCCAATGATGTCTTCAAGCCTTTAGCTGTTCCTTGTTGGTTCTTCTTCACTTTATTGAGTATTCTGCATTGTGCCTTAGGAGTCATCTTCTAGGAAGGGTAACTATAGGTTTAAACGCTCTCCATTTATAGAAACTTTGTCTAACTGTAGACTGATTAGGTCTAAAAATTTTGAGATTGTTTTGTATCCCTTTTTAGCCTTACGGAGTGTAACAACTCTTGATTGGTTACCTTTAGAGAGACATGGTTAATAAGAGCTGATGCTTCTTAAAGGCGCTCTAAGGGAATCTGTGTGACATCACTTCTTGTTGACGTTCGAAGGGTTGTCAAACTAAACTGAGCGTAGCTACTCCTCCCCTCCACTCCCACTCTTTTCTGTGGTTTCTGAATGAGCCATGAATGCGCCCAACCCCCACTCCCAAATCCTTCTTGTCGTTTATTGGCTGGAACACTTTGTTATGTTTCGTGGTGTTAGGTTTGACCACTTTATTTTTGTTGCAGTTTGTGGAGCCTGAGCTGTCAAAAGAGACCGTGTTTTTTACAGTGTGTTCAGGAGACAGGCAGCTAGCAGATAGTGAGGAGATGTTTACTGTATGAAACAAAAAATGTTTTATGGCTTAAAACCTTTGAGGACAGCAATCTTAGATCTCAGCAATCAATCAAGAGTTGCACTAAACCACACCTTCCACTTACATTTTCCTAAAACCCTGTGAATGTTAAATGGGTGATTTCAAATTCATTTTTTGTGTGTTGTCAGCTTAGGCACATTGTGTTTGTCTATTGTTGTGACCTATATTAGGATCAGCTCACATTTTATGGCAAATCATTGCAGAAACCAGTTTATTCCTAGGGATCACATACTTTTTCTTGCCAATGATGAGTAGAAGGGTAGAAAGATTAGCTAAATTTGGGTCATTATTAATACATTCAAATTGTAGTTATTTTATGTAAACATGGCATTTTACCATGTGGTAAATTGTACCAAACTGTGGTGGGGACCCTGTGGTGTTCCAGAGCTACAAGATAACCATGCTGAACATTTCACATTTGATGAACCTACAGAAGTAACAAAGTCTTCAAAACAAGTCTACAATACTATAAATGTGCTTAAATTTGATCCAGACTGCTAGTTCCTGTTTTGAAAAGTGGTATGAAAACATGATTAGTATGGGTTTTGTGGACTTATATCACTCTTTCCAAAAATCAAGCATTTTTCTCTCAAAAATGTACATACATGTTGCTCACATATTATTGTAGCTCAGTTTGTGCTGAACACAGGGTTGAGACTTTTGCCATTATTATGTTTTTAGGCAACTGAAAAAAGCACACATTTCAGTGCAGGTCAAAACTACTCGAGGAGGCCAATAAACTTAAAGACCCCAGAGGGTTAAGTTCAGTCTGTTCATAGTCTGGGATAACTTATGTATCACTTTGCTTCACTTCAACTAGTTGGAATACAGTGTTAGTCCCAACTTGTGTTTGACAATGTGTGTTGCAAGTCATTGTGTATGAACAGTAAACATGGCTTCTTCAATGAGCCAGTGCTTTCATATACTTCAGCAAACATCTGCCGCCAGACTGCTGCCTCGGCTCCTTCTCCAACAGTATGATCGCACACAGATGATTATTCTCTTTGGCTTTTTTCCCATTCTGACCTCACATGCAGAGTGTAATGTTCAATCACAGTATTCCAAAAGGAAGTGTGAGGTGGGATGCTCTTGTGTGAACTCTTGGATGATCTTTTAGCAGTTTTGTAATTTATGTGTACTTTTATGGTTGAAGCTGAGAGTCCTTCAGCTTTAAAAACTCTCTTATTATATTCCGTGTGCAGAATGTGTATTGTATGCATGTGGTAACTTTGTTCATTCAAAAAAAATATTCTGTCAACATTTACTTACCATAATACAGATCAATTTTTGTATCAACACATAAACACAGCAGTCACTTTATTAGGAACATTTTGCTTAACTTGTAGTGGCACAGATAAAAGTGCTGGAAACATTCCTTTAAGATTTTGTTCCATACTGACATGACTGCATCACACAGTTGCTGCATATAAATGATGGGAATCTCCTGTTTAAAGCTGCTCTGCAGGACTGAGATCTGATGTTGGTGGCCACCACCATGTCATGTTTAAAAGCCCAGTTTGAAATGATTATAGAATGTTATCTTACTATAACCGTGACAAGATTGGGCACAAGATTGCCAGGATGGATTCAGACTATCATTTGAAGGTCACAGCAAAAATTGACACTCGTCAGACCAAGCAATGCTTTCCAGTCTTCTGTGGTCCAATATTGGTGAGTTTGTGCCTAATGTTGTCTCACCTTCCTGTTTGTAACTGAAAGGAGTAGCATCTGGTGTGGTGATCTGCTAGGGTAACCTATCTGCTTTAAGGTTTGATGCTGTGTACTTCGAAAGATATTTGAGTTATCGTCACGACTCATTTTGGTTCGGTTTGCTTTTCCACTGCAGTTTAGTAACGCTTCAAAGCAAGTAGGATTAAAGCCTTATCATTACAGTTGCGCCACTCCTACTACAGTGACATTTTCGTAAACGTGATACAATCAAACACACAACACAGGAACAATGCAGCATGTCGATGCAATGGTCTTATTCACTCTCAGCATGTGGATGTTTTCACTGCAAAAATATCAAGAGTTTGGGAACTCATACAACAAAGCGAAGATGGTGACATCACTTGGTTTGCTCAACAGTGCACAGAGGTAAACAAATCTAGCAATGACGCTGGTAGTGATGATTCTCTCTGACCAATCAAGGCCGAAGTGTAACGCATAAGTGAGGGTCCAAATAAAGCTCTGTCATCAGAAGCGTATGCGCACTGCAGCATTTTTCAAACTCTGTGTACATTGTACACGTATGAAGCGCATGTGTCTACAAAATCATGTATTATGTAGCTCAGAAGATGCATTGCTTGTCGTCACATGGATCAAAGATCTGTCTACACGTATGACGTCAAATAAACTGTACAAGACTGTGTGTTCCCTTGTGCGCATTCACGTAAAAAACAAACTCTGGGCTTCAGTGATCGGTAGTGTAAACACATCACATTTAGTATCGCTTGGGATCGGAATTAACTCTTTCACCGCTATTGACGAGATATCTCGTCAATTAAGAGAAAACACTTCCCCGCCAATGACGAGATTTTCCGTCTTTCCGCAATACCGCTATTGTCCGCCCTTCCGCAACTTTTTAAACCCGGAAGTATTGCCCTATGGCAAGCTGCATGTCCGTGTCTGTTTTAAAGATCGCTCTGAATGGGATCTCTATGAAAAGTCTGTCACAAAAATGGAATTATCTCTGCTTTTTGCTCAAAATGTGGTGTTTTTGCAGAAACCTACCCATATTCAAAAGCTGATTACAAAAGAACCACTGAAGGTAGGATGAAACTTTTTTTTTTTTTGAAAGCAGAGGGTCTGTTCTTTCATTTGGTATGTTGTATATTTAAAGAAGAACATTTTCTGGAAGGCATTAAACTTTGGTGAAAATCATGAAAAACGCTGGCGCTGGCTGGCAACTTTTTTTAAAAAACGCTGGCGTTGAAAGAGTTAAGGTGGTACAGTACAACAAAAAATACCAAGTACTAAGTACTGTACATAGTGGAAAACCCCCAAAAAAGTGCCAATATTCACATGAACTCTGATATATACTCTAACTAGGACCCCTGTGTTACTGCTGTGCTTTGAAAATATCACATGATATAGGTAGATGTGTATGCAGAAAACATAATTTTCATTTATAGCTTTTTATAATTTTTTCGAGCATTAAATGTTTCTGGAAATTTTTTCTAGAATGTTTGATCACTGATAAACAATAAAAGAAACATAATATCAACCTTTTAAACAGTTTAAAGACACATGATGTAGTGCCGTGAGATTAACATGATGGATTTGACTGGACAGATCATTGATCATTGGCCAGTTAGTGCATCTGACCAGTGCACTAATCACATGTACATTGGTTGAACAAGATTACATTTGATAAGTGTTTTACTTTTAAATGACTGAACACGACGGGATGGTGAATATTTTGCCAAGCATGACAAAGCAAATGTGCAAACTAACTCTGAATATGGTTTGCGTCTTAATGAGGAAAAGCTCATTGGAATCAAGTTCCAGCAATCTTCCATATTCTTGCCATATGAAGTTTTAAATATAGTGTGTTTGTGTGTGTGATACATACTGGATTGATTTTCGACATCAGATGAATGTGAGAAGTCAGTAAGTGGAGCACAACACACAGACTCATCATTCATAATTTTCTGTGCATTCTCGTTCTCTTCACATGTTGGAGTCTCACTGATCTTCACCTTGAAAAGCTTTGCAAGAAATGACCGTTTCGGGATCTGAAATGTGAAAAAACATAAGAATGAACTGGGGTACACAGCTAATGCAATGAATACTATTTAGACGGGATGTAACGGTAAACAGAAGTCACAGTTCGTTGTGTACCTCGGCTCATGGGTCATGGTTCGGTACAAAAGAAAAAAGCATCAGATACCAAATGCATGGATCTGTTCTTTTAGTAATAATATAAATACAAAAGATTTCCTGCCTTCCTCAAATGCACCGATTTTGTACAAAACTCATCGATTTGAAAGCTCTGTGTTCTTGATTTGCCAGTTAATCTGTACGTTGTGATTGGCCGGAATACCACATCAATCTGAATACGTCAAAAATCCCAGGAAGTAAACTGTTGCCTACAATTCGTGTGTTTGTTGTAGTCCAAGAAAATAGATTAACATGTACTGATATACACTTACACACCAAAGGAAATGTCGCTTGTGTATCTGTTTAAAACACAGATGAAGCTTGCGAGTGAACCAATGAAGAATTGTTTTAGCAACCCAGTTTAAAAATCTACATGATGACTGCTGTGCTCCGCAACAGCGCCCATGCATATTTTAATGTTCCGGTAAGATTTTTGTCAAAGGTTTAATAGACAGACAAATCACTATAATTGGGTGCTTGAATCAAGATTGTGATTTTTTTTTACAATTACCATGCCGCCCTAATGTATATCCTCAGTGTAATCTGTCGACATATAAGCTCAAGGAGTTACAGCTTCATATAGTGTTCAAAGGTAAAAGATACTTACCGCAATTAACGGTTTGGTAGGTGCAACGGCAGGTTTTGTCTCGGTTTTGGATTCAGAGAGACCCTTCATGGCCGTGGCTGCATGCTGCACAATACACTGATGACCACAGTACACAGACTCTGGCAGAGCGTTATTACTGCAGCCCGGACCAATACATTTAGGAGCATCCTCCACCACCTCCTCCAACATGCTAATCTCCTCTTTCACCTCATTCTCCACAGACCTCGGCTCCTCCATAACCTCCTCCTGAGAGAGAATGCAGATACATTTAATGGTTAACTGCACGTATGTAGTTGTAGAGTTGCATGATAGTCACTTGATACAGCGTTCAAACACACAGCAAGTATAATACCAGCATGCGATAATACCATTATTCTTACCATCGCTGCTTAGCACCCATCGACTGATGCACTGAAATGTAATTATTCACGGCTCATTGCGGTTGAAATGAATTTTAAGACTGAAACTGCTATCTAATTAGTGCTGCACAATTAATCGCATCGCAATCGCGATGTCAGCCTGTGCGATTAAATGACAGCAAAATGTTGCAATTATATTAAATAAATAAATGTGTGGACTTGTTAACACAAACTTTCTGATAACAGTTTGATGATTTTTCTTGCGGTTTAAAAAAAGAAAGAAAAACGAACAAAAAAGGCAGTGCACGTGTGGCATGCACGTGTGTGGCGTGCGTTGTCACTTGTGTGTGCGCAGCGCGGAAATACCAGAGCGAAGATGGATGCAGAGGAGATTGACAGGGATCTGGTAGCTGAAAAAAAAACTCTACGTCTGTTGTATGGCGGTATTTTTGATTTAGGATTAATGACACTGAGCAGTTGCTACATCACGTGGCAATACGAATACATTTCTAGTTATACAAATACACATTTTAGAATTATCCCTAAACTTTGTGTGGACTTTCCTTAAAACCCATCAAGTTGACTCACAATACCATTTACTATAATCGCAATTGCACATCGCAATATTAGCACCAATAACCGCAATGGGAAAAATGACCCAAATCGTGCAACCCTATATCTAATAAATTGCAAAAGGTAAAAATTTGTAAAAAAAAAAAAGTGTTTAAGAACAGTCTTATGGTACATTCAGATGGGGCGAAAGCATTAACTCTTGATGGAAGGCTTGTCTGAAGGGTGGCCAATCACAGTGACCGCAACACATGCCTCAGTCTTGTATAAACATAAATGGCTAAATAAAAGTTTTTGGAATAAGGTGATCTGATTGGCTGACGCACCATTGATGAGATATATATATATATATATATATATATATATATATATATATATATATATATATATATATATATATATATATATATATATATATATATATATATACACTGCTCACAAAAGGGAACAGTAAAATTGCATCCTAGATCTGAATGAATGAAATAATCTTATTAAATACTTTTGTCTTTACATAGTTGAAAGTGCTGACAACAAAAATCACACAAAAATTATCAATGGAAATCTAATTTATCAACCCATGGAGGTCTGGATTTGGAGTCACACTCAAAATCAAAGTGGAAAACCACACTACAGGCTTATCCCACTGATGTAATGTCCTTAAAACAAGTCAAAGTCAACCCAGTAACTTGGTTTGGGTAACCCTTCTCTGCAAGTATGTGAAAAAATAGATATTAATTGAAATCTGGCTCCCCTTGTGATGTCAGAAGGGGGTCTTATTATAATAATACCACCCCTTAATCTGCACTATCCAACCACGGCACTGCAATTTTTAATTTGCATTTTAAAGGACACACCTAAAAACAAGCTATGCAATTTTAACATGTTTTAATAAATTATCTAGGTGGTACTTTGAGCTAGAACTTGATATATGTACTCTCATATACACACTCAAATATTTATATGACATCTTTAAAAAGTCTTGTGAAATGTCTCCTTAAATATAGTGCTTCAGCTTAAAATAAAATTAATATCATATTTGGTGTAATACAATGTATTCGCGTGGTTTAAAATTCAGAAAACACATAGTTTTATAGTTTTCAGATGCTGTACTTTATTGTTGCTTCTCTATGACCTGCCTCCCTGAAACACATTGACTTTATACAAACTCATCGTTCTGAAGAGAGAAAGAACAAAAGAAAGAACGAACGAAAGAATAGAAAAAAATTAACAATTGTGAAAAGCGCTATATAAATAAAATTGAATTGAATTGAATAAAAAGAAAGAACAAAAAAAGAACGAACAAAAGAGGAACACTGTAATTTTTTTTTAATGTGTTGTTTAATGAAATGTTCAATTAATGTAAACGCTTCATAATGTGTATTTTTATTATCAGTGCTATTATTCTTTTAGCTACTAAGTACTTAGTGGATTCACTCTGCATTTAACCACATGGTCGACTTTTCTGAGACTCTGCACTAGTATACATGACTGTTTATCTCTTATTAGAAGCATGAACATTAGGCTTAATCATTTATTAAGATTGTTAATACATTAAAAACGACCAATGCAAACTCCCTTTTAAATAATTAATGAGATGCTTCTGTGTGCAATAACCAGTCAGGCCTCAAAGTGTTGTCATAACCAACCGCAAAACAATGTTGAATTGTCGATTGCCGATTTGATGAACTATCCCTTTAACTCTTTCACCGCCAGCATTTTAAAAAAAGTTGCCAGCCAGCGCCAGCGTTTTTCATGATTTTCACCAAAGTTTAATGCCTTCCAGAAAATGTTCTTCTTTAAATATATAAACATACAATATACCAAATGAAAGAACAGACCCTCTGCTTTCAAGCAAAAAAACCCGTTTCATCCTACCTTTAGTGGTCCTTTTGCAATCAGCTTTTGAATATGGGTAGGTTTTTACAAAAACACCATATTTTGAGCAAAAAGCAGAGATAATTCCATTTTTATGACGGACTTTTCATAGAGATTATATTCAGAGCGATCTTTAAAACAGACACGGACATGCAGCAGCTTGCCATAGGGCAATACTTCCGGTTTTAAAAAGTTGCGGAAGGTGGATAATAGCGGTATTGCGGAAAGACGGAAAATCTCGTCATTGGCGGGGAAGTGTTTTCTCTTAATTGACGAGATATCTTGTCAATGGCGGGGAAAGAGTTAATAATATAATCTACATAACTATATTATCAGTGGTGTATAAAGACCTTACATACCAAACTGTATTGTTTTTATTACCTTAGAATAAGACGTTTTTTTAATCGACATACACCACAGGTATCCTTAAATTTTTCTATAGTAACCCTAAACGGACAAACTGATCTATACAGCGTGTTTCGTCTCCATGTTGTCTAGAGGGGTGAGCTGTGCATTGGATGCAATTTACAATCCCACCACTAGAGGCTGCTACAAGTACCACATTGCACCTTTAATTCACCTAAATGGCATATTTATTGGAATCTCATTTTGTGCTTTGCACAAGGATGAATAAAGCATGAACTTTATGCTGGTTTGAGCAACTCTTAAAAAATAACTGGCAGATTTTTTTCCATATTAGGGTCTAAAGTTTAGTCACATTTCTGTATTCCACATTTATTCTTATAAATTATAGGGAACAAAAGACAAAACCAATGTTTTTACCGCAGAAAATGTGCTGATTTTGTTAGCATTTTTGATTTTCCTGATGACATTCTGGTCCTCTGAACATGTGGAGCAGATGTAAAGTTCTCCGTTCTTCTGCAAGAGATGAACATCAGACTCACTGATGCCGACACAGTCACCGTGAAACCACTTCCGGCAGGTATCACAGCAGAACATTAACCTGACGAATAAAGACATACTAACAATATAATCCTAAAACTGTTTGCAATACCATTTTAATTAAAGGAGGTCTCATTAAAGAGTGGATAAACACTTGATTTATCTTCACACATTTGAAGCCATTTGTACATTAAATGGTAGGGTTATATTAGGGGAAAAAAAAAAATCACAATATGTGCAACTAAAAAAAATTAGTTGCACATAAAAAGCTCAAACTCATTTATTACCAAGTAGAACTGGTGCTCCCACAACTACATCATCCTGACGAATTAAAGTTTCAACAGTTAAACTTTGATCCCACATTTTTTGCCACACACTTATGTTTGGCACTCTTCCTATCTTTAAACAAGCTTTCATGCTTAAAATGTGTAGATTCATGGGGCCCTTTAAAATCTATTCAATTTTATTTGTTTTTAACTTTTTTTGTCTGTTTTACCAAATCCCATATTTTTTCTTTATTTCTGGATTCCCTTTTTCTTTAATGGTAAATTTCATTTTACTTATCAAAACGCATGTTTAATAAACTGAAACTGTAAAAATGTATCTCTTCCATAGTAATCAAATAAAAAAAAAATCATCAAAACACTGCTTGCTTAATTAAGTGCTTCATTACAAAAATTAAGAGTGTGATATATTCCTTAAGAAAAACAAATATTTTTAAAATCATAATTATTACTACTATTTTAGAAGTATATTTAACTATACAATAGTTCTGTCAACTTCAATAAATATGTTACTCAACCAGAATGAGCCTTTTGACGACGGGTTTGCCGCTGCTCCAGATGTGTTAATGTGTGTTTGCCGCTAAGCCGTATATTCATAGACTTTCAGGTTTTCAATTAAAAAGGTGTTGCATATAAGCTGCAATTCATATTAATTTGTACAACCACGTCCGTACATTTTTGTACTAGTATTTGCCTTTGCCCCTGTGACGGTTAGGGGCAGGGATAGGGTTTTGTTTAATCATACATTTTTACCCTCCCTAACCCATACCCTAATTGTTAGTTTATTATGCAATTATTGAAGCTTATTACCAAGAGGTCGAGTAAACTAGAGATGCACCAATTGACTGGCCATAAATAAGAACTGGACAGATTTTCCTCCATAACATTTTAATGGCAACTGGCTGGTTTTGAGTTTTAATTTCGGCTGATTGTTTTTTATGGACACAAAGCTGTAATATGAATGCTTCTCTGAAGGGAACCGTCTCTACGAAAGTCTCGGTGGAGTTTTCTTTTCATCTTATCGCAGTATAATGTCTGGAAAATAGCTGTTTATGAGCAAACACTGGTTTGTTTTAGAGCTGAAACAACTAATCAATAAAAAAAACCCTTTCTCTCAAATGTGAAATCTATAAATCGCAAATAATCTTGAACTTGTGCGCAGCTGTCAGTTTCAGTGTTCCAAATTATTATGCACATGCCATTTTCCAATACAGTCAGTAAGTTTACAAATTTTATTTTACCCTCAACAGTTATATGACATTGTGGATATTATTTTATTTAAATGAAATAAATGTCAAAAGATACTTTAATGCTTTGAAAAATATTCTGTTCCAAATTATTATTAAGAATGGACTTTAACCAAATTTATAATGATTTAATGGATTATAATGATCCAAAACAGATATCTGTCAAATGTGCTGCATGGACACAAAACAAACATGTTCCAAAAACAAACACAATGTAAAATAAATAATGTATTTAAACAAGTTACATAATAATATATGAGCATATCTTTGACATGACTTTAAAGGGATCGTCGATGCTGCCACGCCCCCATGTCACGTCCGATCGG
Source organism: Paramisgurnus dabryanus (assembly GCF_030506205.2). Lineage (NCBI taxonomy): Eukaryota > Metazoa > Chordata > Actinopteri > Cypriniformes > Cobitidae > Paramisgurnus > Paramisgurnus dabryanus. The sequence goes on from NC_133357.1 coordinate 26,311,589, forward strand.
CTTGCAAAGCGGGGGAAAATAAACCTCTCAGAGGTGCCTTTAAAAACATCGATCCAGCGGAACGCAATTTATATTTTAAACACAAGGGATGTATTGCTACAACTCCTTGAAATGCATATCATAAACAGGATTACTACCTAGTGATCTGACTTCGCTCTCGAGAGAGCCGCCTAGATGCGGCGGGTTATATTTTAAGCAAAAGGGATAGTTTGCCTCAGCTTGCATGAAATGCATAAAACTAAACAAATACGTAAGGATTACTACTTTAGTTTGTTTAGACTTCGGATAGATGCGAGACCGCGTGCACGTGCGACAGAGAGAACTATAGCACTGCCATTTAGTGCAGAGAGAAAAAAAATACTTTACAGCACAATTGAGTTTCAATTACAACAAACATCAGTGTGATTAGTGTTTGCACTTCATCCACTCATTTGCATTAAAGGACACACCCCAAAACAGCACACTTTTGCTCAGGCCTACAAAGTGGTAGGGATGCACAGATACCACTTTTTTGGAATACGAGTACGAGTACTTGCATTTCAGTACTTGCCAATACGGATACCGTGTACTTAATAAAAAACATGATTTAAATGTACAGGTAACAGCTTTAGTCATATAATTTAACAAAAAAACAAAGGACTAGTTTTCCAGTTTGTTGTAAACTCTGCCTCTTTGAACAACACAAGAGGCATTAACCCCTTACACGCCGCTCAAACATAGACATTTCTCAGACCGTGGTATCGATCCATGGTATCGGGGGACTTTTAACGAGTACTTTAGAAAATGTGGTATAGAGGCCGATACCAGTATCGGTATCGGTGCATCCCTACAAAGTGGAAATTTAAACATGCTATAATTAATTATCTGTCGGGTATTTTGAGCTAAAATTCACTAACGCACTCTGGGGACACCAACTATTTATTTTACACCTTAAAAAAACTCTCATAATATATATGACCTCTTTAAATAGAATAACGTTCACACTGTCATATAAGTGTTGAGGGTAAAATTTCAAAACTTACTGACTGACTGTATTGGAAAATAAACAAATATGGCATAATAATTTGGAACGTGGTGTAAACAATGCCTAATTAATGTCATATTATATATAGGGATGCACCGATACCACTTTTTCCATCTCCGATCCGATTCCGATACCCGAATTCTGAGTATCGGCCGATTCCGATACCTGCCGATCCGATACTACTGTATTTTTCTTGAACAATTTAAATTACACACAGACGCACGCACGCACGCACGCACGCACGCACACACTATATAAATGTTTATAGTGCTTTCTGCTAAATCTAGCATAATATCATTATATTATATAATTATAATTTTAAATGTAAAAACCAATAATTTAAAATGATTTACAAGTTACAAGAACATTAGTAATTATTAACCATGGCAGTGTTTAGGAGAAAATAAATAGGCACGTTTGATCAAAGTATGCTAAATATATTTTCCTTAATTGCGCAAAAAAAAGTCACAGTAAAAAAGCTTTAGTGTGCAGATGGTTATTTTGGGAATTATGCACTTAACGGGACCTTTTATGCACATTTCGGGTGCAGAATTGATGCGCCTAAATCATAGTGAGTGCGTCTAAATCAGAGGTCCCCAATCACCGGGTCGCGACCCAGTACCGGGTCGTAGACAAGTTGCCACCGGGTCGCAAGAACGTCCTGAAAAAATAGCTACGTAATAACTTAATCGGGTATTTTTAACTTTAAGAGCCGACTTGAAATAACATAAATCATTTCCACTTTTGTACAGAGCCGCACTTTCTTTTTTTCGTGGTCTCTCTTTATCTCTACCAGCGCAGGGGCAATCACATTGCTGTCAGAGTTTGAGCATACAGTACTTCTAAAACACAATCAATGAAAGTATTTCAGAGGTATGAATTAATGAATCATTTGCAAATATACGTCGCAAATCATGTAAATATGCGGAGACGTTCAACTGTGTGACATTGCAAATGACTGAAGTAATTATTTTATTCTTCTGTAAAACAACTTCAGAATTATCCAGCGATCGTGGCACCATGATCAAAATAAACTCTTTTATTGGGGTAATAATATTTCAACGGCTACACTTTTAACGTAGGTTTAAAAGGAAACTGTGTCAATCATCATTAAAAGCATATGGTAAACGGGAGTCTCCGCGCCCAGCCGCAATTCTTCTGGCATCTCTCCTCTTTCGCTGCATTTTTCTTCCGTTCTGTTACTTGAACTTGGGGCTTGAGCCTGACCAAGATTCGAGCTGACTTTCGTGAACAGCAAGCCAAGTTCGTTTACCGTTAATTATTAAGACTAAATGGGCAGGCAAACTGAAACAATGAAAGTAAAAAAACTATCCGCCAAAATATGGTTTTACATGTCTGTAGAAAATATACTATAAATAAAGCAATTATTAATTTTCCCAATGCATGGTTGTTTGATCTTTCTTCCGTTTAAAATGTTATACATTTTGCAAAGGAGGATTTTCAGCCCTTTGTCTGAACAGCAACTCAGCACCCCCCCCCAAACCTCAACCCCCGGTCCGCAAACTTTTTTTAAAGCTGAAACCGGTCCGCGGTGTAAAAAAGGTTGGGGACCCCTGGTCTAAATCATACTGCGCTTCCTGGGTGCAGCATTGATGCTCTAGAAGAATCCTCACATGGGAATCCTCGCTCCGCAATGGAAAGTTACGTTCATAACTATTAAAACACAAAGAGATTAGATGCATCGTGTGCTCAGCACATACTGAATTGCATCCAATCAACAGTTTGCGGAGACTTTATAAAATCAGATCTTTAAAACAGCCTACAGTTATTGAGTGTGTTCGTGTGTTGAATGACGCGTTTCATCCGTCCACTTCAACTGTGCATTAACTCAGCACATACTGAATTGCATCCATCCAACAGCTTCCTGAGACTTTATAAAATCAGATCTTTAATAAAGCCTAAGGCTACAGTTATCTTGTGTGTGCGTGTGTTGAATGACGCGTTTTTATCCGTCCGCTTCACCAGTGGATTGACTCAGTTTGCAAGTAAGTTACAGCGTTTCTGTGAACATTAATATCTTAAATGTGCATTTGTTCCTTCACATGAAGCTATTGAGTGTAAGATGACTTTGATTATAGTGCATAAAAATGCTTATGGTGCTTTTATAATACTTTTACGTTTACGTAATACGTTTTAATCGCTTGTCAGTGACAACCATGGGTAACGTGCAGTATCGGAATTGGATCTGTCCTGTTAGTCCGATATCCGATCCAGCAAAAAAGGCCGGATCGGCCCCGATACCGATCCAGAATATCGGATCGGTGCATCCCTAATTATATACGTATAAAAAAAAGCGCTTGTCAATGTTTAAACCCTTTTCGAGCAACAAGAATGGCTTAAATTTCCAAAAACCTGCAGCAATCAGACAAGCAAAAGTGCGTACGTCTGCTCAGTCCCTGACGTGGTGCTAAATACTTTTTCACATCAAAGAAAGTTTTTATAAATATGGACTTTGCAGTGGATTTTTGCATACACACACTTTACGATCAAATCTGTCCGTACGCACACTTTATAAATGAGGCCCTGAACACTTGTAAGTTGTCTTTTAGCTGGCATCTGCAACGTAGCATTTTGCAATCCAGGTGTGCTTTGGATAATTTTAGCCAGACAAATTTGTTGTTTTGTAAAAGGCTTTTAACGGATACAACTAATTGTAAAGTTGACATGTTTTAAAACAAAGGTACACAATGTTCATTTTACTAACAAATAGCCTGGCATTAATCGTCTTCATCAAAGGGCATTCAGGTAAATATCCATCAAAACACAATCCAACTAACCTGTTTGTGTGTGTCTGTTGACATATACAGCAAAAAACATTTCCATCCATCTTCTCACAGTCTTCCTCACAGTTATCAGCGCTCGCTTCCTCAGCAGACTCTTTCTTTGCTGTTTCAGCAAAGACTGTAACAAAACTCTCAGTCTCTCCTCTGGCTGGGGAAGAAAATATAGTCCCTAGATCTGTTGAGACATCTAACATGTTAACTTCGTTACATTCCACTTGTAGTTGTGTTCCTTCAGCATTATATTCTTCAACGTCTTTTACAAAATCACTATCTTCACATTTAAGTTGCTCAAGCTGTCGAGACATAGCTCGTTTCCGAATTTCTGTGAGAGTGAGATCGTCGCTGTCTTCTGCTCGATCCGATACTCTTCCCTCACTGATGGATATCAGCTCGGTTGCAACACACAGCTGTCCATCTGTCCTGCATTGCTCTTCATCTTTATCAGACTTTTCATCGGAATGCACCAGCACAGACAACGCACTTTTTCGGCCCCTGTTAGATCGCTTGTGGGAAGCAGAAACCACACCAGCCCCGATGTCTTGTTTCGTCCTACCACGGCCACGAGCCCTGCCTCGACCCCTCGACTGGCGGCCGCCACCACGTGTTGCAGGAGGGACGCTAATCACAGTGCCAACGGCTTCCAAAAACTCCCTTCTGGCGATGGTGCTTCGTCTGAAGCCCCAGGTCTTCTCCTTACTGAGGGAACTTTCCTCATCCATCTTACCTAGTAAAGAAAAACAACATGTCCAAGCTTAACACCATCTACTGCACTAGAGATGCCAAACTGAGGTACATATTGAACCATGGACTAACCGTTTTGTAAAGCAGACAAGAAAGCTTAAAGCCTTAATCTACAATCATTGTAACTATGAAAAAGATATTGAATATTTTAATTGTTCGTACCTCTTTGTTTTTTACAGCACTGCTTCAAGATGTTTAAGTCTTCGATTTTCAGCTTAGTACCTGCAAAAAGTAAATCATTTTTGAAACCCATTTCTCAAATGTGTTAAACTACATTCATATTAATTTCAAATTATAGTTCATTAATCTAACCACCCCAAACTTTTTTTGCCATAAACAAAGCTGACACTGTTTGTCAAAGCACCACGAAAACACTTTATGTTTTTGCACTGATATATGAAGTAATTTGATGACCCCTTTTATCAAACTCAATATATACAATACTATGTATACTTTAGCCTATTAATAGACAGTGCAGGTCTATAGATTATAAATGTGACTGATGTTATAATGGTAATAATTTCTAGAGATAGGCACTTTTACTGCTTCTGCTTTCTATTTCTCTTTTGCCGATTAAAAAAAGCTTAATCCACTAACTATTTCAGATTTAAAAGTCTACTTGCTGTCCCGATGACAGACTTTACATTACAGCTTTGCGTTTTTTATATCCTGAGTCAGCTAGAGCTTTGCTCATTCAGTATTAGCACTGCTTTTTGCTACAATCTCTGTGCAAACTGTTTAGATTTTAGTAAAGATATAGTCTATTAATAGTAAGATTATTAAAAAATGGGATAAAGAAAATGAAGCGGCGCGTGGTCGTGATAGCCAGTTCCTATCGCCATAGAAACCGGAGGCACGCTGAAACAGCACTCGAGCTTTAGCGCGGTAGGTCTCACGGCCGTTCTCCGATCGACTCGGGTTTTACACACAATACTAATCAGACTTGGGACCCGAAGTAATGAACTAGGACCGACCCGGACCCAACTGACCATTTAAAATATAAACCCGGAACCGTACGGGTCCCGCGTCCTCAGTGAAGAAAGACCTCTAATTGTAAAGCTCTGCTCAAGTTCAGAAACATGAAAGGATACAATGTGACACTGATGTTGCTTCGCGTCGCGCCCAATTCATTGAGAAACAGAGAGCACGTGAACGGACACTCAACTGGAGAGACACAACGTGCTTGCACGCAAAATGAAGCCAACTTAGATGCTATAAACACATATGCACATAAGCATATGCAACCATTTTGGTCGCAGTGTGTTCCCTGGCTGCTCCGTATGTGCTGCTGCAGTTGATCCAGTTTGCCGCGCTGGATGATGATTTTATGACGCGTGCATCATCTTCACAGTCACCCGACCCCCACCTCTCTCTCGCGCTCTCTCTCTCTCTCTCCAAAACACGGGTCATCCAGTCGAGTTCAGAAAATATGGAAATTCGTAAAGTGATTTTTTTTTACCTGAGCGGGTCGCAATTTACCTGGGCGCACCGCCCAAGTAGAGCCTATGTATGGGTAACACTGCTTATACATCTACTTCCCTCTTTTTGATTCTTTTTATGTATTTGGAGAGAGGATTGCATTAAACATTAACTATTTTTAGAACATAAGAAGTTTTTCTTGTTTTCACAAAAAAATTTAGGAGGATGGAGGTTAGACAAGAACAGCATAACAATGGTTTAAGATGTTACGCCTGAGCACAAGGGCTGCTCATGCGTAAACTAGATTACAAAAAAATGTATGCCGATAACAATGATAAGCATTTTTACTCTGTATAAACCACAACAGCCTATCACACAGTAGATAAAAAACGTAACAGTAAGTTAGTCAGTACGAAGTTTTGCTTGCAAGTCAAACAACAACATGGACATTTCCCAGCATAACATTTTAAGAAAACTAAATGAAAAAGCCTGCAAGTAAAAACAAAGATGACCCTAAAAGTAGAGATGCTCCGATCAGCATTTTTGGGGCCGATCACCAAGATCATGATCTGCCAATCGCCGATCAAAGAATGGCAGTGGAATGGGAATCTTTTATTTATAATCTAGCAGAGTTTGCACCATTTGTAGAAATGAAACTATAAATTAGGTATATTATTGTAGGGCTGCACGATTCGGAGAAAAAATCTAATTGCGATTTTTCTGATCAAAATTGCGATTCACGATTTAAAGTGCAATTCATTAGTATATAATAAAAAAAGCTACACCCAGGTTTGTTGTGGTGGTTTTAATAGCACCGAAGAAAGATGCTGTGCTACTGTTTATTTAAGACCTCTTAAACATTGTACCAAGGTGTCTGCAGGACTTTGCTCTTCTGCAGAAACACTTTTTTTTAATCTAAAAACATTAAAAAAATACAGTTTAACAAAAATATATTGAAAGTTTTATTTAAAATAACATGTAGGCCAATGTATTTTGGCTGTCACTACAACAATGCTTCTGACAAGCAAATGTTTAGTTTTTTCTTTTAATCATAAGACTATACTCATCTTGTTTTACTTGTCAGGCATCTGTAATAAATGTAAATATATTATTAGAATCTATGATTTAACATAAGCAAAAAATACAAATAAAACACTGCACAGTCCTCACTCACTGTATGATTTTAAATGTGGAGCTGCAGAAGATTGTTCAGTTAAGAGTAAGGAGTGATTTTAATTTTTGGTGTGTAATAAACATTTCTGACACAGAAAGCATAGGTTACTGTCTGTCACTTTAAGTTCCAAGACAGCTTTAAAACTGCTCTGCTTTAATGTACTGATAAACATCCAGCTGTTTATGTTCAATTAGACAAGAAAGAAAACTTAAGTTTAGTGATCACGCGTGTGCTGACTGCTCTCTCTGTGCGCGCTTCATGAACCCTTGTCCCTGTAAATATACTTTCAAAGCGGTGCGAATGTGCGCGGGTTATAATGGGTTTTAAAAATGACTGAATCCAAAATCTGCCAACTTCCATGACATTCCGCGTTGTGCAGTTAATTCCATTTGTATGCATTTTGTGTTTTACGCATCGCAGAAATCATATGGCCGTACACTTTGTTGGGGAGTTGAACTGCTGCTCGCGCAATGGCGTTATCTGACGTTCAGTCAGCACCTCAGTGTTAATGCCCTCTATTGGTTTAAACTGCATCAAACGTAAAATGCGCATGAAGCGAACTGTCAAAAACGGCGTACTAGATGATTGTTATATTTGATAGTTCTGAATCGAAATAATCGCAGCTTTTGCGATTCAAAAATCGCACCCATCCAAATCGCGATTTTGGTTTAAAAACGATTAATCGTGTAGTCCTATATTATTGCTTTAATAGAGAATCAAATAAATAAGCACAACAAATATTTCTTCTTGCAAAGAGAAATGTAATATGCCTTTAAAAAGGTTTATGTCTGTTAAAAGTAGTGATGCACCGATGTATCGGCCGCCAATATTTATCGGCCGATTTTTTATGAATTTGAAACCATCGGCATATCGGCAGTAGCACGAGAAAGGCAGATACCGATTGTTTATTAATTAACTGCATAAAGAAATCCATTATATGTAAAAAAAAATGAGTTAATGTTGTATATGCTGAATAGCAAAAACCACCTTTGAAGGTTGTCATGCTGTCTTACAGGGTTTCCCGCAGCACTTTTCAGTTCTGCTGGCCCACCTAAGCTGGGATACCCTACCACCTTAACTAGGTAATCCAAAAAAAAAATTCCACCAAACGCCACATGGCCGAAATGAGAGAAAGACATGGTGTGTCACTGTCTGGAGGATAACTAGCCTGTTGATAAAACATTGAATTCATTACTAATCTAGTATGTTGTCATTTTCTGTAATAGTTTCTTCAAAATTGAGTTTTATTTGAGTGTTTTAAATAAAATATTTTCATCATGATGCGTACCGCCCGCCCCTTTGATTGCCACGCCCCCGGCCCGCCCACCTGCACAACCCTACCACCTTAACTAACAAATTTTCTGCGGGAAACCCTGTCTTATTACATTTTTTTAGCTTAATTTGTGCCTCTCTTATTATGTTGGTCAGTTGAATGTTAATTAGATCCAATCCATGTTCAGTAAAAATAATTTGATGCAGAAATAAACTAGCTAATAGACCAACTGCATATACAAGTGTTTAATATCGGTATCGGCCAGAAGTTGTCTGTTTAAATCGGTATCGGCCTAAAAAAATCCTATCGGTGCATCCCTAGTTAAAAGTAATTAAAATAAAACACTTCACAGTCTTTACTGTATGAATTAAATATACACGCATTCGTATGGGTGTCCGCAAACAAGAGCAGCTGTGAGGAAAATGGAAGTTTAAACCTTCAAAACTTTAAAATGAATCCAAATAATAAACTTTCGTCATGAGGATGCAATTGTCCGCGATAGATATGCGTTGTATACGCTATTTGATAGGGATGTGAAGACGCATCGCGCTGAGGACCGGAGCGCGTCCTCATAGAAAATACGCAAAATATGTTATTATCTCTGTAAAGGCAGAGAAAGAAATCCAAATCTGCACGTCACACATGAGCAACGGGTTACAAAATGCTCGCACTGTGTAAAATGGTCTCTAATTGCAGCCACATCAGGAACGCTATGATGACAAAAGTAAACCGAAAGATCAGCTCATGAGATCGGCAAATTTAGCGAGTGCCGATCACATCATTTAATGCCGTTATTGGCCGATTACGATCGGAGCATCCCTACCTAAAAGTGAACTTACATTATCTTTCAAAGATGAGGAAATTTTAGAAAAAGGTCAATGCGAAATTATTTAATGGTTGTATAATCATAAGAGAGAGCTAAGGTAAATTTATGGCGGTTAACGCTGTAGTACTCGCTAGACTTTTTACTATAAGTAACTTTGTAAATTCATGTCAACTTCCATTTACTATGTTAGTCATCTTCTTTAGTTTTGGGCAAAATGCCCCATTATAAGATTGTCCTATCGTCAGCATGTGAGATCGCTGACACACAATGGTATCAGGGTGAGGAGCAAAAGTTTACTCATTTTAATTATTTGTTCAATTTTTACTTATTTATGAAGCCACTTGATTAGGGGACAAAAAAAGCTGACTTACTTTAAAGGCAACACTGTAGCCTAAAGCTTTTACAACAAAGTAAGAAAAAGTTCAGGGCTCCAGACTGCCCCCAAATGGTGGCATTTTGCCCCTTAAATTTTAGAGTGTGCCACTGAATTTTACATCCAGTTGCACATGTGCAACCAGTAAATTTGACCTTTTTTCCAAAAGTGCACAGTAAAATGTGACACTGAATTTGAAACAGCAGATTGTACTTTCTGCATCTATCATTAAAGTATTTTTTAGTAATACAGTGGAAATTAGTAGAAATGTGAACATTTGGTTAGCATGATGATTTACGATGTGTGCCCCTAAATTTTCTAGTTGCGCCCCTAAAATTTTCAGTTGGGGGCAAATGTGCTAGTGAAAAAAGTTAGTCTGGAGCCCTGAAGTTGATTGTAAGTTTAATGGTTAACAGTAAGGCAAATATATGTTAAGAGTATGGTCAAGTAAAAAAATGATTTATGTATATAAAAGAAAAAAATTATCTGTATTTGTAATGAATTTATTAATGCATTAAACATGTTTGGACTTAGTTTTAGTGTTTTTGTTTTTACACCCCCCAGTGACTGGTCAGGGCTCAACATAAAGGACTGCCCGGTGGCCCGGGACAAGTGTGAGAGATGTTCGGGCCAGTAAAAAGTATTGTCACTTGCTCGATCGGCCCAGTGCTTCACCCTCAGTCACTAAAATATATTTTCATCAATGTAAATTATTTAACATCTTGGAAGCAGACATTTACTTTGGTAAAACACAACAAAAAAACAAAACAATATTTTGCACAGTTTGTTGTCAGTTTACAGGTAAAGCAGAAAAGTTGGAAACCTTTTTTCTTTGGAACATGTCTGTTGTATATAAAATTATATTTGACTTTTGAATTGTTATTTTTAAATATGTGACACTGACATTTTTTAATTGGGGCAAGTGAAAACCTGAACCACTGGCCCAGTATAAAAAATTATTTGCGTTGAGCCCTGCTGGTGCCACCAAATTGAGGCCCAGCACCACCAGCTGTACAACTTGGTGGCGCCTGTGCCTCCTTTCTCAAATTTTAGTCTGGAGCCCTGCTTATTCACTGGCTACCACCAAAAGTATATTTCAGATTTGTGAGAAACATTAGCTACGTTTATATGCAACCAAATAATCAGTATGTATGTAATCATATGGATGGCTCAATTGTATTAAAAAGCCTTCATGTAAACACATTAATCAATACCACTGAGGTTGATCGGATGCAAATTTCGATCGTATTGAAAGGGGGTGGTGTAGTGCCTGTGCCATCGATCAGTGATCCAATCAGCAGGGGAAAAGTATGTAAGCAAACCCGTGAATCGTAGTATTTTCTCAATTATGCAAAAATACCTTACAATTGTTTTCAAGTTCACGTCTTATATTAACACATCACATGATTCATGTCACACACATTATTAAGGTAATGGGGTCACGCGCTGTACATTCTGCAGAGTTCATGTGTACTTTCATAACATTAGGCTACATTAAGCAATAAAATAGCGTTGTGCCTTTCGAAAATTGTGTTTTTATTGTCTATCTCTGAAAACTTCTTAAGAACAACTTTATCCAACTCCGCTTTGACTTTTATCCACTGACGAGAGATGCTGTGCGCAGCCTAATGGGGTCACATGCGTCCTTTCCATATGGATAACAGATCAACTGCGATTTGTCACGCTATCTTAAAAAGTGCATCTGAATTGATATGGAAGGTGCTGTATTGGTGTGCCTATCAATAGGTGTTCATGGCGATGTATCGATATTTTGACCACAGCACTACGCAGAGCCGTAGTCATGAATCCGAATCCTGGTCATTATTGATAAACAAAGTACACTGGATGCATTCTGTATCACCTACCACTGAAAATATGGTGGAATCATATGCATTTCTAATTTACAGCCCCAGTCCCTGTGGCTACTTTTGCATGTTAGACACTTGGTATCTAGAAGCTTAAATAGTTGTTTGGGTTTTTATCCATTCTTAAAGGCTTTGTAATGATATTGTAATAAATGTAGGGCTGGGCGATTTGTCCCCCTAAAAAATTTGTGAACATTGTAGATCAGCTTCTGGCTGCAGGGGTCAATGTCAATGTCATCCAGAAAAAAACATCTGTGATTCTTTTTATTAAAAAACCTCGATTTACAATTCAATTTTTTTCCCCGGCCCCCTTTAAAACAAAAGAATTGCAAACTGTACATATATTTTAAAATATATATTTATTATATTTAATTAAAATGCATCAACGTGAAATTTACGTAAATCCAAACCAACTCCACAGGACTGAAGTCGAAGAGCATTTTTTTGGGAAACCCTGAAAGAAGATTTGGCGATTGCAAAATGTATGAACTGTGCTATACTGCAGAGGGGGAGAAAAAAATCTTTAAAAAAAAAATCTAATTTCGGTTTGACCTACCAACTCGATTTTAAAATCAAATCGATTTTTTCCCCAGCCCTAAATATATGTGCTCTGATTATTTCAATCAGTCAGTAAAAAAAATCTAATTTAATTGTAAATGTCTATAGATTTTTCTTTTTAACACCATGCCAGCGTTATGGCGATGTTCACGGCAAGAAATTGATTTAATTATACACTAGTTAATAGCCACATGTAAATAAATAGTTTCTATACCTCATTCTACATCATTAATTTAGAGGGGCACTTGAAGCAGCCAAGTGACCAGATTTGAAAAATGTGTCATGATAAAGAAAAAAAGCTTATTTTTTTGTGATATCAAGCAATAAATAAATAATAAAATACTTTGTTAGATCTGTGGCTTCGAGACCATTGATTTTCTGGGCTGCTATGGGACATTTAGGCAAAATCCAGAAAAAAAACCACCAATAATATAGAGTATTAGTATATATAAATGTATAATATGCTTCATGCTCAGCGCTGCTCTAAACAGCTGTGTTTACTTCAGACAGTTTTCTGTGCTTAGACGCCACCATGTTGACATTTTGTGTTACAGCAGAGGTTTCAGGCATGTTACCTAATCTAATGCTAAACTCTCTTACTGGACGGTCCGGGGTAAAATTCGACATACTTGTCGAAAAAAATACTTTGCTATATCCATGCGCGAATAATCTTGTCCGGTGTGAACAAGCGATAAACGCATGCACAAATACAGTAACGTTAACACTATAAACAAACAAAACCCGCTTAACGTGGCATTATGTAATAAGACAGTGACATATATATATATATATATATATATATAATATATATATATATATAGTTATAAAGTCTACTACAAAAGCCCAAAATACAAACGTAATGCTTTCAAGTAACGTTATACGTTTGTGAGGATATAAAACCGCTATGAAGCACTTAACACGTTTTAAAAAGCGTTGCGTTCATTGGGCTCTTCTATTAACCTGTACATTGTATAATTTGTTAATAAAGTGAGTGTGGTTAGGTTTTTCTTTATCATCACTGTCTTAGTACATTAAACCACGTTATGCGTTTTCAATTTAAGTAACACATGAGCACCACGAGTACAAATGCAAAACATAACCTGCACGAGTTACTGATTGAACTAACAGTAACAGCTTCAGTATATAACGCAGACGCATACTCAGTGAAAACACACAATCTCTCATATGGATGTAAATAAACTTACTCAGACAAATAATATCTTCTGCATTCAAAATAAACACAATGCTCTTCATCCATTTTGTCCATGAGAGAGCTGTGACAACGGGACGCGATGGGCTCAAGACTCACCGGAACAGAAACGACTCGTCACAGACTGAAGAGCGCCACCAGCGGACAGGGGGACACATTACACTACATCACAACCACTCACTCGTCCACTCCTGGGAAAGAAGTGAACGAATTTATCTTGACATAGGCGTATAAAGTACACAACTCTATTACTCAAGTGAAAGCACAGCTACTACTGGTCAAATATTACTCAGTTACAAGTAAACGTTGATATTTAGGTTACTTAATTAAAAGTACTTGAGTGAAATTTCCCTTATGTCAAGACATTTTGTGTATCTCAATCAGTTCCCCTATTGAATTTCTTCATAATTATTGTTATTGTATGCATACAACAATCATTGTACCCACCAACAACATTTCAAATGCAAACTCTGCACAAATGCAATTAATGATAAAGAAACAATGCAAATACACAAAGCTTATTTGAGTACTGTTACAAGTCTAAAAAAGCTTGTTTGCTTGATTTAGAGCAGAGGTGCCCAAACTAGGGCCCACTGGCCAAAGTTGGCCCACCATGACCATTAATTTGGCCCGTCATGCAATGTGAGATAAGGATAAAGGATAAACATCATTGACACAGATGTAACATTGTTTGTTTTATTTGTACATTACAAAAATGTAAATGTAAATTAAATGCAAGGAATTAAACAGATTTTTTTATGTACATGCATATGGTGTATAGCATGCATCATGCAACTCAATGAACTCGGGTACTATATGCTAATAATGAAGAGGTTGAGGCACTCCATTAGTTACGCATAAACAAGGTAATGTTTGCTTATTTATTTTTTAAATATTACAAAATTATAAATTAGGAGAATCAGGGCAACTTTAAATTTAATATAACAGAGCAGCATTTACTTTTGCCCCACGGCTCTGTCAGGTTTGATTTTTGGCCATTGGTAAGAAAAAATTTGGGCACCCCTGCTATAGAGATCAATGGCTCTGTGGATAAAACAGCTCTATGTCTGCGTGAAAACCTGAGTTCTACTTATTACATAATTTAAATAAGAAATAACTCCATGTAACTTCAAAAACTTACAAGTACAATCATACAATTGCAGACAAACATAACCTTACAAAATAAAATAATTACAAGATCATTCAAAAAGAAAAACACAAGGTTTTTACACTCTTATTAACTAAAAGCTTTTTTTGCCTATACTCTTAAGAAAAATGGTTCTATATAGTACTATATAAGGGTTCTTCAGCTTGTTACAATAGCAGCACCCTTTTTTAGATGGTTCTATATAGAACCTTGCCTTAAAAAGTGCTACATAGAACCTCAGTGGTGCTATAAAGAACGCTTTCATTTATCAGCAGTCAGGAGGATTATTTTTGTTTATTTTTTGTTTTTTTATTAGCACTTTATAAGGTTTAACAGTTTAAAAACAGAACTTCAAGACATCAGAAAAATACTTTTATTTTCACTTTTTTATTACATGAGGTGTCATACAATAATAATATGTGCATTAGAATCACATTAAGTTCAAAATATACATCAAAATAAATATATGAATTATTATGCAAATATAACAAATCAGTACTCAAATAAGATATGGATGTTAAATAACATGTTCAATATTAAATAAATTAGCAATAAAATTTGGCAAAGACAATAACTCTAAATAGACAACAATTACATGAAATCTTTAAAATCATGACATATGCAACATCAAAACATGCAAATGATAATAAATACTGAACATTACCATATTTGTCATGATTCTGCCAGTCTGTTATAGTTATTCATAGTAGTTCATGGTCATGTGGCAGGATCGTGGCAGTATCCATGTTTTGTGTGACAGCACATGGCCTTTTGTTTGGGTAGTGTGCTGCCATGTCTTGTCTCTGTCCCCGCCCCTTGTCTCCTCGTTTAATATTCATTATTGGTTAACTCCCCACACCTGAGCTTCCCTTGTTATCTTGTTTAGATTTCTCTATTTAAGCCCCCAGTGTGTCTTGTCCTGTGCTGAATCGTTTTGTATTGTTCTGTGTTTTGAAACCTTGCTCTTGTAACCTATTGTCAGGAGGTCAAGTCAAGTCAAGCTAAGTCTAGTCTCGTGTGGTGTTTTCTGTCTTGTCTAGTTGTTGTTAGAGTTTGTCTGTTGCCCCCTCGTGGGCTTTTTGGTTAATAAACCCCCCTTGAGTTCAACATTACCTGCACTTGGGTCCCGTCTCTCTGTAAACCATGACAGGACGATTCAGCCAGTTAGGGACCCAGCAGGATTTAACGGACTCAGATTGGACCTTAATGGACCAGTTGCTAAGGTTGGCCAGTGCACCGCAGCCACTACAGCCGTCGGCACCGCAGCCACTACAGCCGTCTGCACCGCAGCCACTACAGCCGTCTGCACCGCAGCCCGCGCAGCTACAGCCGTCTGCACCGCAGCCACTACAGCCTTCTGCGCAGCCGCAGCCACGACAGCCAAAGCTCCCGTGTAGGCCTTTGCCCAAGCCTCCTTGGACTTTCTTTTGGACTCTCTGTTATGCTTACCTTTATGAACTTTTGTTTCAGTATTATTAGTTACGTTTGTCACCTTAGACTCTGTTTATTCTAGTTTATATTCATTGTATCTGTGGTCATGTTTTAGTCATAGTCTTGTCTTGTCAATTGTCTTGTGTACCCCCTTGGGAAACGCCAGGTGGCGTTCCCTTAAAGGGAGGGTACTGTCATGATTCTGCCAGTCTGTTATAGTTATTCATAGTAGTTCATGGTCATGTGGCAGGATCGTGGCAGTACCCATGTTTTGTATGACAGCACATGGCCTTTTGTTTGGGTAGTGTGCTGCCATGTCTTGTCTCTGTCCCCGCCCCTTGTCTCCTCGTTTAATATTCATTATTGGTTAACTCCCCACACCTGAGCTTCCCTTGTTATCTTGTTTAGATTTCTCTATTTAAGGCCCCAGTGTGTCTTGTCCTGTGCTGAATCGTTTTGTATTGTTCTGTGTTTTGAAACCTTGCTCTTGTAACCTATTGTCAGGAGGTCAAGCTAAGTCTAGTCTCGTGTGGTGTTTTCTGTCTTGTCTAGTTGTTGTTAGAGTTTGTCTGTTGCCCCCTCGTGGGCTTTTTGGTTAATAAACCCCCCCCTTGAGTTCAACATTACCTGCACTTGGGTCCCGTCTCTCTGTAAACCATGACAATATTATGACATTACATTCAGATGTGAACACTTTAGCACAAACAGATAGACGGCATAGAATACAAATAAATGGGATGTTAATAACACATTACTAACTGTAAAAATAAAAGTCAATAGGATTGTGTCAATGTTAGTAGAAGCTAACAAAAAAGTCCATATTTTGTTTGCTGGATCATTGTACAGTACATACTCCATCCAATGTTCTTTGTTTTGTGGCAGTGACGTTGAACATTTGTTCAGATAAGAGTAAGATAAGAGATGGTCTGCTATTGTCATGGTGATCTTGAGACACAGGCTGTGACACAACCCTGTACAAGGTTGAGCATCAGGCCGAACAAGATTTGGGTCGGTCATCATGGGTGAAAGGATAAGACATAAAGACAAGACAAGTTAATATTAGCCTGGAGTTTGCTTACATACTGTTTGTAAAACATGATTTGACAGAAGTTTTAATATGAGTCTGCTCAAGCTACCTGTTTTGTCAGTAAATTCATGAATGGTTGGTGAAAGATCCACTGTTATCAAGCCAATGGCCAACCTGCAGCTATCCAACTTTTTAGAGCTATGATCCACCTACAACATAACAAAAATAATAAGTAATTCTGCTATTACAAGTAAATGTGCCACAAGATCACACACAATCTCCAAAATGTTTAAACAGTAAATAACTATTATTATTTTAATGTCAGCAGTGAAAGAAACATGCATACATCACCTTTAAAAACAGGATGTGTCTCTCATATCAAGCGGTCACATGAACTGTCTTCACTGCCAGCAAGATACCTCACATATAAAAACTCTGAAATATCAATAAAAAAAAACTAAACACATGTTGTACCACATTCTTTTCATAATTAGTTTAATAAACTTAATGTACAATATACACGTATTAGCTTTTTAACACTTTAACAAATCATTATCCTAAGTCATTGTTAAAACAGAGTCCCTTAAATATATCATTTAAAAAAGTATGAAGCTTACCTGCTTTAAAGGGAATGAAGCTTACAGTATAAAGTTGACCTGTTATAAAATAAATAAATTACAATAAGAACACACAAAACTTCAATTTTCTAAATGTTTTTACCAGTAAATGATGATTATATTACTCTCTTACCTGTTTGTGTTGTTAGTCTGCAGGAGGTTCAGTAGGAATGATGATTCAGGGCTTTTACAGGTGAAAATAATCAGGAGGCAGCTTGAAAATAACTGACTACATTTAAAATCAAAGAAGGCAGGAACTGCCAAGACAAAGAACCATTTCAGCAAAACAAGGGTTCTTCAGTAAGCTATGGTTCTATATGGAACCTTTACCATCGTTTCAAAACCTTTTAAGAACCATTTTTCTTAAGAATGTACTTTTAACTCCACACAAGCTGCACTAATTGACATTCATTTAATATAGCAATATAGAATATTCTCAATATATATAGAAGAACATGCATTATTTGTCAGGAAACGGACTCAGAGTCAAGTGCAAGTTAAATAGTTTATTTAGAAAAATATAGAAAACAGGAGAGCAAGTCACTGGTAGATCCACACACGGCGTACACCCGTTGACTCACTCCGATGGAAACACTACTGTGGGAATGAATCACTCCCACAGTAGGGGAGAGTGAGTCGGCGCTACACAATAATTCAGTACAGATCCAAAGGAAGAGCGAGCCACCCACGCGCTCCGTCGAGAACGCCAGCACTGTCACCACACGCAACAGAGGGATGAAACACGCCGCCCTGAAGGTGGATGACAGGCGGAGATGGAAGTCCAAGTTCTCAGACGGATAATCCACTGTGTAATCCAGATGTAGAAGGACCACCCGGAAACCACTGGTCACCGCCTAAAAACGAAGCGAACCAGCGGTTCCGAGAAACAACAGTAGTTAGAGTCAATATAATCCACAAGGTAAAATGGGTGAACTCCACTCACGGGTGATGATGCAAACCGGAGAGAGGGAGACAGCTGGTATACCGCCTAGAAACGAAGCGAACCAGCTGTATCGAGAGACAAACAAAGTCAGTATAATCCAAAGCTCCTACAAGCGAGCGGTCCGGGTGAAGACGCGTCCCCGAACGCCGAAACCAAACCTGGGGTAACAAAGGAGAAGACAGAGAGCGACTGACAAGACAAGGCAGGGCAGCAGGACTGTGATAAAACAATGAGCGCGCAACAAAGGACAGGACTACGTGCAATATAAAGGGAAAGGTAAACGAGACACCACCGGTGAACAATCAACTGAAACAAGGGGGCGGAGTTAGTGAACACACGAGGAACCGGCACCACAGGTAAACAACACACACACACAGATCACACAGCCATCGATCACCCAGCAGTCATGACAGTAGCCCCCCCTCCACGACCGGCACCAGACGGACTGGGGGACTCACCCTGTCGCCGACGGAGGTCCTCGATCAGCCCAGGATCCAGCAAATCCCGACCCGGAACCCAGCTCCTCTCATCAGGACCGTATCCTTCCCAATCCACTAAATACTGAAATCCTCTGCCCCTGCGGCGGGAGTCTAGTAACCTCTTAACAGTGTAGACAGGGGCACCATCCACTAGACGAGGGGCGGGGGGATTGGGGGCAGAGACAGGGGGGTTATAGCGAGCAAACATCACAGGTTTAACCTTGGATACATGAAAAACAGGGTGAACCCGACCAAGAGAAAGGGGTAACTTAAGCTTAATCGTCACCGGATTAATGACCTTAGAAATTCTGTATGGCCCAATGAATCTCGGAGCCAGCTTACGAGAAGGCTCACGGAGAGACAGATCCTTGGTAGAAAGCCATACCTTTTGACCACAAACGTAACGGGGTGGAGGTCGCCGATGACGATCAGCTGCAGCTTTGGTTCGTCTGGAATTAGATAATAACAGTGTCTTAGCTCTCCTCCAGGTGCGTCTGCACCTGCGTACGAAAGCTAACGCAGACGGAACCGCTGCCTCGGGCTCCTGTGATGGAAACAGGGGAGGTTGATAACCGATGGAAAGTTCAAACGGGGACAAATTGGTAGACGTAACGGGAAGAGAATTATGAGAAAACTCAACCCACGGGAGCTGATCGCACCAGGAATTCGGATATTGTGACGACAGACAGCGGAGCGTTCTACCGAGATCCTGATTAGCCCGTTCGCATTGCCCATTGGTCTGCGGGTGATAACCAGAAGACAAGCTGGCCGTGGCGCCAATTTGTCTACAAAACTCCTGCCAAAAACGAGAGATGAACTGAGGACCCCTATCTGACACTACGTCAGTCGGAATACCATGTAACCGAAAAACATGATTAATCAAAACCTGAGCCATCTCTTTTGCAGAAGGTAGCTTGGGCAGGGGAATGAAATGAACCGCCTTCGAAAAACGATCCACCACAGTTAGAACAACAGTGTTACCATTAGATGCCGGTAAGCCGGTGACAAAATCAAGAGCTATATGAGACCAGGGGCGGGAGGGCACGGGCAAAGATTTAAGCAGACCAGCGGGTGGTAAATTAGATGCTTTATTACGAGCACAAACCGAACAGGCTAATACAAACTGTCTGACGTCAGTGGACATAGAAGGCCACCAAAAACGCTGACGGACGGTAGCCAACGTTCTCCGAATACCTGGATGGCCGACAAATTTGGACTCGTGACCCCACCGGATGACATCGGAACGTAACCGCTCAGGAACCCATAGGCGACCCGCTGGACACCCCTCCGGAACTTCCCCCTCCCGGCCGGCCTCTCTCACCCGCTGTTCGATTCCCCATACGAGGGCGCCGACCACCCTCCCCTCCGGGAGAATGGTCTCCGTCCTCTCCGAATCGGACTTTTCGAACAGACGGGAGAGAGCATCAGGTTTGGTATTTTTCGAGCCAGGCCGGTACGAGAGGGTGAAGTTGAAACGATCAAAGAAGAGTGCCCAACGAGCCTGCCTAGATGTTAGTCTTCTGGCCGAACGGATATATTCAAGATTCTTATGATCCGTCCAGACCAGAAAGGGCTCCGAGGTTCCCTCCAACCAGTGACGCCATTCACCCAAAGCGAGTCTAACCGCCAACAGCTCCCGATTCCCTATGTCGTAATTACGTTCTGCTGGGTTTAACCGGTGAGAGAAAAAAGCACACGGATGTACTTTCCCATCAATAGACGATCGCTGTGATAAGACGGCGCCTACCCCGACATCAGATGCATCCACTTCCACTATAAATTGTTTAGCCGGATCGGGAATAGAGAGGACAGGCGCAGAGATGAACCGGGATTTTAACACATCAAAGGCCTCCTGAGCCTCTCTACTCCAACGGAAACATACATTAGGTGAAGTGAGAGCGGTGAGAGGCTTAGCGATCTGACCAAAATTTCTGATGAAACGCCGATAAAAATTGGCGAACCCCAGAAATCGCTGAAGCTCCTTCCGAGTGTCGGGTACTGGCCAATCGGCAACCGTCTTAACCTTAGCGGGATCGGGACGAATTTCTCCCTCGGCAATGACAAAACCCAGAAACGAAACCGACTTTTTGTGGAACTCGCACTTCTCCGCCTTAACGAATAGCTGATTCTCTAATAGCCGTTGTAAAACCATGCGAACGTGCTGAGTGTGTATCTGCATGGAGGGAGAAAAGATGAGAATGTCATCGAGATACACAAAGACAAATCTGTTAATCATGTCACCCAGCACTTCATTGACCATGGTCTGGAAGACAGCTGGAGCGTTACAAAGACCGAACGGCAGAACGGAATATTCCCAGTGTCCAGAAGGTGTATTAAAGGCTGTCTTCCACTCATCGCCCTCTCTAATACGTACCAAATGATAAGCGTTGCGCAGATCTAATTTGGTAAATACGCGCGCTCCCTGTAATAACTCGAATGCTGATGACATTAAAGGCAAGGGGTACTTATTCTTAACAGTAATGTCATTCAGCCCTCGATAATCAATGCACGGACGAAGAGACCCGTCTTTCTTTTTTACAAAGAAAAATCCAGCACCAGCTGGAGACGAGGAGCGGCGAATGAGACCGGCTTTAAGAGCGTCATTAATGTATTTATCCATAGCCTCTCTTTCTGGTTTAGCTAGGGAAAATATGCGACCCTTAGGCGGAGAAGTGTTGGGAAGTAGTTTAATCTCGCAATCATACGACCGATGAGGAGGCAGAGAAGTAGCCCGGGACTTACTGAAAACCTGATACAGATCCGAGTACTCCGCCGGGACCCCTGAGAGATCGATAGCCGGGACCTGCGAGACAGAACAAGAGACAAGAGAGGGAGCAGGACCAAGACAAGAAACATAACACGAAGACTTCCATGATAACACAACATTGTTCTGCCAATCAACGTGAGGATTATGTTTGGATAGCCAGTCATGACCTAAAATGACTGGCGATTGTGAATCCTCTAAGATGTAAAATTCAATCTCCTCACGATGATTGCCAGAAACAAACAAACTCACAGGGGGTGTGCGGTGCGTGATCACAGCCATATGCTGGCCCTTCAATGTCCAGGCAGACAAAGGAGAGGAGAGAGGGATGAATGGAATACCCCAGGACTTGGCCAACCCAGCATCCAAAAGACACGCCTCCGCACCGGAATCCAGCAACGCCTGTGACGAGAAAGAGTTAATCATGACAGGTAGTGTGGTGCTGCTTACGGGAGATTTAAATGACGATGCGCCCACCGAGACTCCCAGGTTCATCGGCGGGCGTGAGCTTTTACCGGACAGGTGGCCGCCAGATGCCCCGGCTTGCCACAATACAAACAGAGGCCATTAGATAGCCGACGACTTCTCTCTCCAGCAGAAATTCGGAACTTGCCCAGCTGCATAGGCTCCTCGGAGGGCGTCTCTGAAGCGATCTCCCCTGGTTCTGACATCAGGTGGCGAAATGAGCGACGCAGATCTCTCTGCCGATGGCGAGACTCGACCCTCAGAGCCAGATCGATGGCAGCTTCCAGGGACGTGGGTGGCTCCCTCAGTGCAATCTCGTCTTGAATACCTGGCGTGAGACCCTCGAGGAACTGTGCTCTTAATGCCGCGTCATTCCAGTTGCAGCAAATAGCGAGCGTTTTGAATCGTATGGCGAAATCTGTCACAGAGTCATTACGTTGCCGTAATCTCACCAACTCAGCCGCTGCCATGTCTCCCTTGAGTGAGCGGTCAAACAGTTTTAACATCTCCTCCTCGAGAGCCTCAAATGAAAAAGTAAAAGGAGCTTTAGCCCCCCAGGCGGCCATACCCCAGTCTCTCGCCCTTCCAGTGAGTAATGTCAGGACATAGGCCACCTTGGAAGTGGATGAAGAAAATCGACGGGGCTGGAGCGCGAAGACGAGAGAGCACTGCTGTAAAAAGGGTCTGCAGGTGTTGGGATCGCCATTGTAGGTGGGGGGTGTAGCCGTGTGTGGCTCCCGTTCAAATGAAGCGGCTTCCCCGGATGAGGTTGAGGCTTCATGGCGAGGAGTCACTTGGTCCAAGCGATTGCTGAGCTCTTTCAGTTGCTCAGACAGGATGCTGAAATCTCTGGCAGCAGCAGACAATAACGACGAATGTTGGTCGATGGCCGCCCCCTGCTGGTGAAGGGCGGTCTGTACCTCCAGACTCTCTAAACTTGCTGACTCCATTTTTGGCGCGCTCATCTGTCAGGAAACGGACTCAGAGTCAAGTGCAAGTTAAATAGTTTATTTAGAAAAATATAGAAAACAGGAGAGCAAGTCACTGGTAGATCCACACACGGCGTACACCCGTTGACTCACTCCGATGGAAACACTACTGTGGGAATGAATCACTCCCACAGTAGGGGAGAGTGAGTCGGCGCTACACAATAATTCAGTACAGATCCAAAGGAAGAGCGAGCCACCCACGCGTTCCGTCGAGAACGCCAGCACTGTCACCACACGCAACAGAGGGATGAAACACGCCGCCCTGAAGGTGGATGACAGGCGGAGATGGAAGTCCAAGTTCTCAGACGGATAATCCACTGTGTAATCCAGATGTAGAAGGACCACCCGGAAACCACTGGTCACCGCCTAAAAACGAAGCGAACCAGCGGTTCCGAGAAACAACAGTAGTTAGAGTCAATATAATCCACAAGGTAAAATGGGTGAACTCCACTCACGGGTGATGATGCAAACCGGAGAGAGGGAGACAGCTGGTATACCGCCTAGAAACGAAGCGAACCAGCTGTATCGAGAGACAAACAAAGTCAGTATAATCCAAAGCTCCTACAAGCGAGCGGTCCGGGTGAAGACGCGTCCCCGAACGCCGAAACCAAACCTGGGGTAACAAAGGAGAAGACAGAGAGCGACTGACAAGACAAGGCAGGGCAGCAGGACTGTGATAAAACAATGAGCGCGCAACAAAGGACAGGACTACGTGCAATATAAAGGGAAAGGTAAACGAGACACCACCGGTGAACAATCAACTGAAACAAGGGGGCGGAGTTAGTGAACACACGAGGAACCGGCACCACAGGTAAACAACACACACACACAGATCACACAGCCATCGATCACCCAGCAGTCATGACATTATTATTATTATTATTATCACTATTACTACTAATGTTGTAACTATTTTGTATATCTTTTCATTAGCAATCCTTTATAAAGTATTTTAAACTGTGTTAATGAGAGAACCTTTTTTAAATAATCAGGGAAGCAATTCCTAAGCTGAACACCTTTATTTGATGGCCAGTTTCTTCCTGAATTGGTTCTACAATATGGTATATTAAACACATATGCCCCTCTAAGGTCATTACTGTCTCTCAAGCTAAACATAGCTTGCAAGGACTGAGGGAGGTGTGTTGTCTTGCCTTATGCACAAGTTTAGCAGTATACATATCTACCAAATCGTAGAATTTTAATGTTTTCAACTGGATAAACAAAGGATTCGTTGGAGTATTATATGTAGAATGTGTAATTATTCTGAATAAAAACTGGAGTAATTCTAGATTTATATGTAGTAATTTCCCCATATTTCTATTCCATATGTTAAATGGAGTGATGAGAGAACTGTACAACATATATAATGCACTTTTGTTAAAAAATATTGCAATTTATATAAAATTGCAATTGTTTTTTGTATTTTCTTTTGAACATTTTATATATGGTATGTCTATGCCATTTTATGATCTATAATCACTCCTTATAATGCAATTAACTCTTTCTAACATATTATTGTCAATTTTAATTTTAATGTAATTTTCTATCAATTTATTATTAAATACCAAGAATTTTGTTTTAGATAAATTCAAAGATAATTTATTCAAGTCAAACCAGCTCTTTAATTTGTACAGTTCACTCTCCACTACCATCACCAACTCTTCCAGATTTTAACCTGAGCAGTAAACATTAGTATTTAATTAATAATATAAAGCAAAAATAGTTTGGCCAAAAATTATATTAAACCCATTATTTACTCACCCCCAGGCTTTCCGAGATGCATATGTCCATTGTTTGTTCAACTTCGGTCTAGGATCACACCATTGCGGAGCTACTATGCTCGAACAAAAACTGTTCGGACCAATCAAATTGTCAGGGCCGGCTTTATACAATGATGGACCGGTGATCAAAAGTAACGTAATCAACCATGTCACCAAAGAGTGTGTGTGTTGAATCTGTTTGCTCATGGAGGACCAAGTTAAAGAAGCAACTGAAATGGGTATCACGGCAATGCAACTCGGCGTGCACAACAAGGTGGATATAATTAGCGGTCGTTACGTTTTCGAAGCCCAGAATCATGGCTGTTGGATAAGAAGTGGACATGCTAGGCTCCAATGTTTTTCAAGCCAACATAATGGGTATCATCGTGGATGAAGTTTACCTAACTTACAACTGGTAAGAGATAGTCTGACTGTATCACTTAATAAATAACTCACAATGTCGTTATATGAATCAAATGTTGTAAACGTTGTAGGTGTCGATATACGTTTGCTAACTCAGACTTATGCTGCCTTCGCATGCTAAATTTCCGTTTATGAACTGGTATTTACCAGTGTGCTGGGTTGAAGTGCTTTTGTTGTCATAATTTAGGGAAAATACATTCACGTACAGTCTTGTTCAAAATAATAGCAGTACAATGTGACTAACCAGAATAATCAAGGTTTTTAGTATATTTTTTATTGCTACGTGGCAAACAAGTTACCAGTAGGTTCAGTAGATTCTCAGAAAACAAATGAGACCCAGCATTCATGATATGCACGCTCTTAAGGCTGTGCAATTGGGCAAGTAGTTGAATTAGTTGAAAGGGGTGTGCTCAAAAAAATAGCAGTGTGGCATTCAATCACTGAGGTCATCAATTTTGTGAAGAAACAGGTGTGAATCAGGTGGCCCCTATTTAAGGATGAAGCCAACACTTGTTGAACATGCATTTGAAAGCTGAGGAAAATGGGTCGTTCAAGACATTGTTCAGAAGAACAGCGTACTTTGATTAAAAAGTTGATTGGAGAGGGGAAAACCTATAAAGAGGTGCAAAAAATGATAGGCTGTTCAGCTAAAATGATCTCCAATGCCTTAAAATGGAGAGCAAAACCAGAGAGACGTGGAAGAAAACGGAAGACAACCATCAAAATGGATAGAAGAATAACCAGAATGGCAAAGGCTCAGCCAATAATCACCTCCAGGATGATCAAAGACAGTCTGGAGTTACCTGTAAGTACTGTGACAGTTAGAAGACGTCTGTGTGAAGCTAATCTATTTTCAAGAATCCCCCGCAAAGTCCCTCTGTTAAAAAAAAGGCATGTGCAGAAGAGGTTACAATTTGCCAAAGAACACATCAACTGGCCTAAAGAGAAATGGAGGAACATTTTGTGGACTGATGAGAGTAAAATTGTTCTTTTTGGGTCCAAGGGCCACAGGCAGTTTGTGAGACGACCCCCAAACTCTGAATTCAAGCCACAGTACACAGTGAAGACAGTGAAGCATGGAGCATTATATGGGCATGTTTCTCCTACTATGGTGTTGGGCCTGTTTATCGCATACCAGGGATCATGGATCAGTTTGCATATGTTAAAATACTTGAAGAGGTCATGTTGCCCTATGCTGAAGAGGACATGCCCTTGAAATGGTTGTTTCAACAAGACAATGACCCAAAACACACTAGTAAACGGGCAAAGTCTTGGTTCCAAACCAACAAAATTAATGTTATGGAGTGGCCAGCCCAATCTCCAGACCTTAATCCAATTGAGAACTTGTGGGGTGATATCAAAAATGCTGTTTCTGAAGCAAAACCAAGAAATGTGAATGAATTGTTAAATAATCATGGAGTGGAATAACAGCTGAGAGGTGCCACAAGTTGGTTGACTCCATGCCACACAGATGTCAAGCAGTTTTAAAAAACTGTGGTCATACAACTAAATATTAGTTTAGTGATTCACAGGATTGCTAAATCCCAGAAAAAAAAATGTTTGTACAAAATAGTTTTGAGTTTGTACAGTCAAAAGTAGACACTGCTATTTTTTTGAACACACCCCTTTCAACTAATTGCCCAATTGCACAGCCTTAAGAGCGTGCATATAATGAATGCTGGGTCTTGTTTGTTTTCTGAGAATCTACTGAACCTACTGGTAACTTGTTTGCCACGTAGCAATAAAAAATATACTAAAAACCTTGATTATTCTGGTTAGTCACATTGTACTGCTATTATTTTGAACAAGACTGTAAGTAAATTGTTTAACCACTCATTACTAGGAGACTGCTAGATAGCATCTGCTAGCTGCTAACTTAGGTAACACCAAACCATAACGGTATTTTTTAAAACCACTACTTCCAGCGTGCGTGCAGTTAAGGTCTGTTGACAACAAGTAAGCATCGCTTAACATATGTCAAATACTCTGTTGCTCTGATTGGTTGTATGTCTATCCAATTGAGTGCAGAAGCATTTTTTGTCCTGGTACGGTTGAGAAATGCCCCTATAATCACAGCCCAATGGAGCAGTTTCAGACTCAAATTCTTGAGAATTGAGTATGATACTTCAGGCTAGTTAATAGTTGCTTATATGTCCAATTAGGTTGGACATCAAGAGGCAGGGGCTGATTTCCGAAACCGCATACTTACTGAGTACCTACTTAACGAGCGCAAAGACAGAACGTACATTCATGTTAGTATGGACAACATCTGCCATGTTGACGTTATCATGTGACCTATGATGTAGGAGAATTGTTCGAGTTCTTGCGGAATCAAAAGAACCGACAGGAGGAGGATGACATCAAAATACCGCGACAGCAACTAGAAATCAGACATCTCTGTATGATTTCTGGAATCACTCTCATAGTACTTTAAAGGCGCTTTAAGCGAATCTGCGAGACGTTACTTTTTGTTGATGTTTGAACTGTTTTCAAACAAACGGAGTGTAGCTAACTCCTCCCCCTCCCTTCCATGCTTTCATGAACGCGCCCAACCCCCACCCCCAAATCCTTCTAGTCGTTTATTGGCTGGAACACTTTGTTTTGTTTTGTGGTGCTATGTTTGACCTCTGTGTTTATATTGAAGTTTGTAGAGCCTGGGCTGTCTACAGAGATCGCGTTTTTTTACAGTTTGATCAGTGGACAGGCAGCAAGCAGATAGTGAGGAGATGTTTGCTGTATGTAACAAAAAATGTTTTATGGTCTAAAACGCGTACATTCGCTCAGAGCACCTTTAATGTCATCCGCCTGTTGATTCCCGCAGCGGTGCATGAACTTGAACAAATCTAATAACAGGCGTGAAAAAGTATCCGTTTGTATGAGGGACATTAACATTAACACCTGATTGCATCAGTAACTTGACAACTCTACTTTCTACGGTCTCTGTCAGTGTTTGCAATGGTTGAAATGTCTGGACAAAGGAAAGGTCGGCCAGCTGCTCAAAGATCTCGCCTTTGGAGAAGTTTCATATTTGGAAAAATAATTAAAGGTGCAATTTGTAAGATATTTGCAGTAAAATGTCCAAAAACCACTAGGCCAGTGTTATATATTTTGTCAAGCTGTAAAAACCACATGACAACAGTGGTCGAGTTCGAAAAAATAAAATGGCGGCCAAGGAAGCTACTGGAGCACAAATTTAGTGTAAATAAAGGTATATTTTCACTTTTTACACATTTTAAATGCATTTCTAGCGAGAAATTAGTATTGTAGTTTTCAAATATGTGATTAGTTATCACAAAGGCGCTCTCTGTTTATATTTCAAACACGCTGCCTTTGAAGTGCGTCCGAAAGCCTTTCTCTGAGATGCCTTCATGCCTCCGAAGTCATTTCCTCATGAGGCAGCGAGGCAACAAGTCATTGCCCTGAGTTTTCGGACGCAGCGAGCCAGTGTCGTGGACAAATGCGGAACTATGCGTTAGCACCTGTCGGGCTACGCGCTTGCTTATGGACTTATGGATTACTCTATACCGTCTGCCGCTGGCTGTGTCAGTAAAGACAGCTCCCGTAAGCATACGGGCCAACCAAACGACCCAAGAAGAGTTTGGAACAAAACGAGAGAGGATCAATTTGGTGTTGCATTATCTGGATGGAGAGAGCTTCGCGACAACATTTAACTAGTCAGAGATTCTGATCGTGCTTGTGTTTTACGCGATGGGTGAGTTGTTCTGATTCGTAACCCTTCAAAAAACCTTATGCTATTATATTGATGACAACATTAGTGTGTAGACCGGGGTGTCCAAAGTCGGTCCTGGAGGGCCTGTGTCCTGCAGAGTTTAGCTAAAACTTCCCTCAACACACCTGCCTCAAAGTATCTAGTCTGCCTAGTAAGACCTTGATTAGCTGGATCAGGTGTGTTTGATTAGGGTTGGATAAAACTCTGCAGAGACACAGGCCCTCCAGGAGCAGGATTGGACACCCCTGGTGTAGACTGTAATAAGCGCGTCTTCCCGCGGACGATATGCACATCAAGAGTACAGCAATATAAATGGTCATTTTAAGACACTTCACAATAAGATTTGTACTGTCAATACATTATGTGAAAAATCATTGTAGATTGTAAGTTGAAAACTTAATTCTGTGCTGTGTTAACCGTCGAATTTGGACTAATACTGTAACATCTATGACTAACAATTTCGTTTTGAACATCACATATAAACTTACATAATGAAATAAACGATGTCATCAAACGCAACATTTATAAGACTTGATTACCTTATCCGTCAATGTGATTTCTCGTTCACGTCTGATTGATGGCCATCAGCGGTTAAGTTAAAGACTACAAATCCCGTAATTCCACGCTGCTTCAGAGCGTCATTAAACAACGTCACTGTTATTGATTTGATCTGGCGCCATCTAGCGGCGCAGATAATACAAATTGCATCTTTAAAGAGTAACTAAACCAACTTTTTTTAATTAATGATCTGTAAGAATGATGCTTTATTAGTGGTGTTCATTGATTTTAGTAATTTATATTGACATCCAGCTCACCACGCCCTTGTTACGATCTCACCACACGAAATTTACAGTCAAGTTCCCGGGTGTGCCGGTAGTCCGTATATAATATGGCAGTATGTGGTTTCGGATTTAGCCAGGGTCTTCCCTCTCATGGGTTTCAGGACACCGTTGTGTCTCCACATAACTCCAACAGAAATTTGCATATGAAAATAAAATAAAGTGATACTGTCAGGGACGTGGTAAGACTGAACCCAATTGCAGACACAGGTGGAGCAGTTCCAGGGGGGACAAACTGAGGTAGGACAGGTATGGGCACGACAGGGGGAGAAGATGGGAAAGAAACAGGACTTCCAGGCTGAGAAGGGGTAGGAATGAGCACAGGGGAAGACGAACCAGGGGAGGAGAAATAGTCCAGGGAAGACATGGAGACAGAGGCAGACACTGATGGCCAGGCAGGGGGTGCTGACAGCAGAGACAAAACAGGTACCGAGACAGGAGACACTGCAGCTGACAGTGGAGGTGAAACAGGGACCAAGACAGGGGGTGCTGCCGCTGGCAGCAGAGGCGAGACAGGTGGCGTTGCAACCGGCTGGGGAGCAGAAACAGCGACCAAGACAGGGGGTGCTGCATCTGGCAGCGGAGGCACGACAGGGACAAAGTCAGGGGGTGCTGCAGCCGACTGCAGTCATGACAGAGGGTGCTGCAACTGGCAGCGGAGTCTAGACAGAGACAGGGGGTATTGCAGCTGGCTGTGGAGCTGAGTCTGTGGCAGGCTGGAGCTGTGGCGTGAGGACCAGACTTGCAGAAGGCAGATTTAAAAAAGCAGCCGGTCTACAAGTGTCCATGGTGAGTCCACCGATATCCGCTGGGTCCCTGACTGGCTGGATCGTTCTGTCGTGATTCACAGAGAACAGGACCCAAGGGCAAGGTAACAGTGAACTCAAACAGGGTTTATTAACAAAAAGCCCACGTGGGAACAAAACATAAACAGGTAACAAAGACCTGGGCCCGGTTCCCCAAAACGTTCTTATCGCTAAGTAGTTCTTAACCTATTCCTTAACCTCTCTCTTAACTCTATAGCACGATTCCCAAAACGTTCGTACGCTAAGTATATCTTCTGTAAGTCACACTTTCGTAAGGTTGGTCTGGACCATTCGTAAGCTCTCTCTTAGCGTTGTTTGAGCGCAAAACGCTATCTTTAGAAATCAGCGCAGCGCAGTACAAGTAAAACAATGGTATGCTGACAATGATTTTATGTTATGGACATTTTTAAGACTTATAATAAAATATGTTTGCAATGGATACAGGACTATTTATGCAGTTGACTTTATTTGGTATCAGAAATAATGAATCAAAGACGGCGCCGGTGTTTGTGTGATACAAATGCTATAAAAACACTACACTAAAGGGAAACATAGGGGGAACAGACTTCCACACAACACCGGCCGCGTAACTGTTTAGTCCTTGCCAAATTTTTTATTCGTCAATCCTTAAACCTTTTGACATTTTGCCTGACGTGGCTAAATAAAAAAATCGCCTTCCAAGACAACTCATTATGGAGCTGCTAGATCTTCTCAGATCATATTCTCTATCTAACTAGGTTGATTTTATTGAAAACATTAATGGTAAGCAATACTGCATTAAACAGAAATACTGCAGCTGTTTGCCAATCAATTCTGATTGTTAAGTACCTTAACATTCGTATAAAAGTGTATTACATATTTTTTTAAAGTCAAAACCCATGTCAAGAAGCGGCACAAGTGGCACAACGGGATAAGGAGGGTGGATAAATAGCGAGGGATACCCGGTTCGTCTACCCGTATTACTGACAATTTGATTATTTAATTAAGTCTATATTTTACGGATAACTTAAACTATGTTAAAATAAATGTGACTGGAATAATTTAAGTAATGTTCCATTTGTATATAACGTGTTGTCTTTCTTAACGTCGTAATGCACCTTCGCGTGAAATGGAAAATCGATCCCTGAGTGATAATAATTCAGCACCTTCACTTGGGACAGCGCCATTGTACGTCGAACTTAGAGGCAGCGTGTTAAGAAGAGACACTTCGGGGGAACACACTAAGGAACATCAACAACTTTGGTAAGATATATCTTTTTGAGTCTTCTTAGCACGCTAAGAGTGAACGTTATCGGGGAACCGGGCCCTGATGATTAACAAGACAATACACTTGACAAGACTATAACAAGACTTGACTTGGCTATGAACACTCTCAAATACACTAAGACGTAACAGACAAACCAAAACAATCCAGCACAGAACAGAACACACTGGGGCTTTAAATAGGAAAAGCTAAACAAGACACCTTTTAAAATGGACAAATGCAGTTAAAAACTGGATTATGTTGGTTTTTTATTAAAATAGCGGATAAACAAGCAAGGATTAATTACCTGATAGAGACGTCCTGGTGTAATTGTTGCTGTTATTGTTCCTGTTCGTCCATTACTGACTAAGTATCCGATTCTGGATCATATTTATAATATAAGGCTGGTTATTTAAAAAAAAGTTTTTTTTAAAGTTTTATTTTCCATCTATGTTGGCTGTAAATCCAAAAGTAGTATCCAAAGCTGCGCGTACTCGTAACTCTTCAGCTCCACCTACCGCACGCCTTCAAGTGATCGACCTTTTACGCCAAAAATCGGAAAGGCTGTTTTTTCTTTTATAAATCTGACTAAACGAAAGACTCTTTGGACATATGAATGATGAAATACTAGTCTATATATAAGCAAGATTAACATTAGATTGGCAAAAACGTCTTGTGTTATGTCAGCTTTAAACTCCAAAACCGAGCGTTGTCCCTTTATTTCTCTTAAGATGTGACTCTAAGAGGCTGAAAATGATACTTGAAATTGAAAAAGTGTCTATATTTGAAATACACTTTAGATTCTGTAGACATTACAGTCGTGGCACACTTTAAAGCTGCCAACACAAGTGCCAAGTCTTTCATCAGTTGCCAGTATTCATCTTTAAGCTTCAAGGATTCTGGCGTCAACTAACGCCGGATTTCCAACAACTGCGGAGTGGCTGCAGATCGGCTCCGCTGGGTTACGGCTCCGCATTCCCCAATCTGCCAATACCCACCAGTTCAGTATTTGTTGCAGAGCGGCTGGGTGCTGAAGTGATGAGGACCCATGAGGTCTTGCAAATTCACATGATGATCGCGCGATATCCAGTTCTGTCTCTGTCCATTATGACATTAAATTATGACGTTTTTACAAACCAGCCCAGATCACAACACGAGATCTCGCGAATTCAGGTATGATCACCCGATAAAATCATGGCTCCACCCTGCGGAGCTGTTCGGCATCCGGCCAAAATAGAAGCTCTGCGTATTTGTGCCAGGGGGCTGCGGATGGCCGGAGCTGTGACGGACTCGGAACTCAGTCAGTGGAAATACACACATTGACTTGAATGGAAACCGTTTGACTCCGCCGTTCCGCAGCAGATCAGCAGCCGTTCCGCAGTCGGTGGAAATTGGGGGTAACTTGGTGACAGTGCGCTCTAACAGTCCCGCAGTTACTGCCCACCTTAGTTCCATGTGCCGGGCAAACATATCACTGACTGAGTTCAACCTTGTCTTGCAGGATTAAATCAAGCGATGCAGTGAAAGTTTCATCTGTACCTGTTTGTCACAAAGTGCTTTTGTAGTTACAGTACTATGATTGAAGTGCTGAACAAGTCTTTCAGCTACTGCGATGACCCTGTTTAAATAGATGTTGAAGCTATCATTTATGGTGAGTTGTAATTTGTAGGAAAAGCAGGCCACAGAACCACAGCTGACGTGAGTTTGACCACTATATTTTTGGCGTTGTCGTGAACACAGGCTATAACTTTAACTCTAATTCTCCATGATGCCGCGGCCTCGGTTAGCCTTTCAGCAAGTTTTTCGGAGGTGTGTCTGTCAGAGAAGCTATCTGTAAGCAGGACTGCTGACTTCATTTGCCATTCACAGCATGTGATGGTTATATAGCTGTCCCTGGCAATCTTTTCAGCAGAACTCAGCGCTATCTTAGGCCCTATTTTTTAATTGTTCATAACAATCTTTTAACTGACTGGTTACTGCCTCTTGAAGATATGTTGTAATCTGACTAAATAAAATTTATAAATTCTCGAAAACCATCTCCTTCGATTACGCTGATAGGCAACATGTCCTTTGCAATCATTTTACACAGTCGTGCTGTCATTCCTTCTGCCTTTCGAGTTGCTGTTATTTTCCAGGCTAAAAAGGAGGTTATTGTTGGCTGTGTAGACATTATGTCCTGTCACGGAGACCCCTGGATGTACATTCTTTAAAAGATTTATCATAGTGCTCATTGCTGTATTGTATTTTAACGTACAATCACAATGTTTGCAATTGACATTATCACCTTTTAAAGTGAAATGGTCCCAAACACAATTCTTGCGCACTCACTTCATATTCCTCGTGTCTGCATGTGTTATGCACATGGGCCACACACACACGCGGATGACATTGCTTTTTCGATCACCGTTAAGTTTTATCGATTACATTTTTATTGTCAATTAATCGATGAACGAAGAACATCCCTAAATGGAGCCTACTCTTCTTACATCTTAGTCTTCTAAAATCATCAACAAAGCTAGCAATAGGCCTAAATCACTATTTAACATGGTTAAATATGGCATAATGTCAGTCTACAGGAATCTGATGACTTATGCTGTTCCTTTTGGATTTACTTTCAAAATAAGCTGGAAGCCTTATGCAGGGCATTTGATGTTGAACCGACCACTTCCTCTTTGGAGCAAGCTTAGCCTATTTATATGCTTACTAACTTTACTCTGACAACTTTACTCAGCAAATTTACTCAAACATTTACTGGCAATGTTTCCATACCGCTGTTACTCGATCTCAGATCAGCTTTTAATACTGTTTGCCACCGATTATTACTGATGCCCCCTTTCATAGATTGGTATCT